>NC_137844.1:52579178-52671678 GCF_948465745.1 Chenopodium album | reverse complement strand
CTTTATTTAGTCTTAGGCCAAAATGATTTGCTTGTTACTTTCTCAAATCATTTTGCTATTCATCCAAGCAAATGTCACCTCAATCACTTCATTTATATCAAATGCGGTAGATAATCAACATCATTCAACAGAAACTTCAATTAATCATAAAAAATTATAAACATTATGTAAGAGTCTTAAATAAATTAATTAATTAGAGTTCGTTTGGAAATTAGTATCATATAATATACATACACAAAATTTAACAATAACACTAGTGGTACGTGAACACGAGTTTCATGTCGTCACATAATTTATAATTATATTAGACTGACCCGTAAACTTTGTAACTAATTAATCTTCTTGTATGCTTATAATATGGCCATATTTTCACTTTTTCTCTTGATAGCAATAGGTGCACTACTAGCACTACGTACAATTGAGAAAGTACTAGTGTACAATTCCTTTCTTCTTTTCTGTTCATTGTTTATTTTTAATTTGGGGAATTATATGAATTATTTATTATTACCTTTATTTTAAATTATTTGCAAAGATTAGATATATTCTACTCATATTTTATCTCAATGGATATTTTGGAGATGACATGCGTGGATGCCAAAAATAGCAAATTAAACTATAAGGCTTAATTTATACTCGTACATACATAGACATTAGAAACTAAGATAAATATTATAATGAGCTTATACAGATAAATAATGTATCAACCCATTCATTTCTAAACGAATCTTACCTGGCATTTATAGGCCGGCTATACATCATAACATAATTTGACCAAGGCTTTCCTTTTATTTTAGGAGATGTGTCCAGTTAATTTCTCAGATAAATTTTGTTTATCTGGGGTATAATCATCTTTTCAACTACTAGTGAAGGGGTATATGCGTCTTTTTATGTACTAGTTGAGGGGTACATGTGTAATTTTCTCATCAAATAGTAAATGCAAGTTGCAAACAACAATTGGACAGCTCACCAAAAGTACTGAATAAATGACCACATTTTTTCAATATATTTACAAAAATGTCACCAGATTAACAAAAATTCGTTTATCTGGCAAATAAACTTGTATGTTCCCTTATTTTAGTCTCTTAATAATTTTTATTTTAAAGAGTTAATATATAGATTTCCATCCAAACATTTATCACCTTTGATATAATTTTATTTTCAAGAATCCATAAATTCTATTAATAGTTAAATTGGAAAAATTAAATAAAACAACGCTAATTATAATTCAAAAAAATTACATTCAAATTTTCATTAATGAAATGTACCATACTGTATAATATAAAATATTGGACTACGTACAAGGTTACCCTAGGTATTTTATTGACCTATATAGATGTTGAATATGTTGGTAGTAGACATTTCAAATTAACTAAAGTCTAAAAGTACACAAGTGACCCCTTGACGTGCATATTCAACTCATGGTTCATGATTCTACAACGTATTTTTTTATTGGTTTAATTTCTAAGTTAAGTACACCCCTAAATGAAGTTTATCATGTATAATTATCATGCATATACTTCATTATCACTCTGATTTATATCTTAATCAATACTTTATTATCATAAACAAAGTATAATGAAAGGATGAGAAGATTTGTGGACCAACACGTACTAACCCAAAGTGGAAAGGATGACGTCAATACATGGTACGATTTATACAAAATTAGCTCTTAATTCCTGGTACAATAAGCATTTATAGTCTTTCTACTTAAGCAAAGAACATAATTAACCAATATTGATTAGGACTTTTATTGTGTTTTGCAATACTTAAATCATAGGGTTTTCACACAAATGCAATCCATCAAATTAACTAATGACTACTTTGATCTTGCCCATTATCACATTGTGGCATTTGTTTGCATGTTTAAATTTTATAAATGAAAACTTAAAGGTAAATTAAACTTAGTAGTGTGTTCCCTCCAAAAAAAAAAAAAAAAGTAAAATAAAATAAAAAGGCTTTGTAGTGTGTTTGAACTATTGTAGGAACTATGTGAGTATGTTCTAATTAATTAGGGGGAGGAGTACCCCTCAAACTCGAGATGTACTTAACTCTAATTATAATGGCTATTGGCTAATTATTATCCCTTTTAACCACAAAAAAAAAAAAAAAAAGAAAGAAATGGTTAGGAATACTACGCCCGAAATTAGGTAATTCACATTTTTATACAGTACTTTCCAAAGAAACGAACTGCCATAAGCCTATACAAAATTTTGATTATTTGGTATCAACATAGTCTTCATACTTCATAGTATACCTTTCTGTCCATACAAACTGAAAAAGCATACACTCATTCAATGTAAAAGTGCATCTATTCCACTTTTAAATCAATAGAAAGCAACCAAGGACCTTACAAGTTCAAATAATTATAGAAGCAAAATTTTGGAGCATAACTAATTAACTACCACTATGTATTATGATAGATTAAATTAGTTACTCTTGTATGGTGTAGCTTTAATTTACTTAATTAGAAATCTAATCTTAATATGGTGTACCCTTGTATATATAGCCAATTCCATTCGATGAGATATATAGATCAAAAGCAGTACGTTTATACGGAGTACAACTTTGTATCAAATACGTACAAAGGGGAGTATCGAGTGCCTAATTAAATTTAAAGATAGTTTAATGAATCTTAATATTTCTAAGGGAATACTTAATATTGACTGAAACAAATTTCTTATTAATGAATGATAACCATGAAAAAATTACATCATCCATAAAATCATAAAAATTTGGTTTTGGATTCAACCAAACCAACTTTGTATACTCGATTATGCATGGTACATCAATAACTAATTTGTCTGATAGGTTACTTTAACTCAGATCATATGAAGTACGTAGTATGTAATTTTGTATAGAAAGCTTTATTTATATTATTCAATGTTCATGATAAATTTTCATCTTATTCGTAAAACATATATATTTTGAAAAAAATTTAACTTAAAATAAAGAGCACATAAAGTTTTATATCATCACGCGCACCTTTATGTTCTGGCTATTGGTTTAGGGAGTTTGATTTATCCTTGTCTAGACAAGCATCTACTTCATAGTGAAACGATCAACACTTGCTATATATACTTGGCCTTAGCTTATGAGTTATGAAGTAGTATAGAGATTACCAATTGCATGTCATGTATCATGTAATCATGCATGACAAATCACTTGACAAATGAATCAAGATAAACAAGGGTGAATTTGGAGTTTTGATGTTGACGTGGCAGATTTCTACTTGCTACAGAGGGAGCATAGTGGGACAGGGTATGTCTATAAATAATTATGCAATGTGTACGTGATAGTTTGTTACATGTAAAAATAAAATACATAATTGTTATATGAAGTAGAGTAAGATTATTTCCATTGGAGAAATGATGAAAAACATGTATAGTTTGATGAAAGGTCATTTTAAAGGGGTTAGATTTAGATGCAATTGGTCCCATGCATTGGACCCTCTTCTTCCTCCTTCATTTTCAAAGGTCGGCTCTTTTTACAAATACCATATATATATAAAAATGGCTTGAACTAGAGAGAGACTTGCTACTTGAATTTTATTCGTTTAATTCTTCTTTCTTCTTGATTATTCATCTTAAAAAATCTAAGTTCTAGTTTGATAAGTTTCTTTATTGTATTTTGTAAGTCACTTAAATATAGTGTGGAACTAACTAGATAGCTAGCAAGGAGTAGTGTGACTACACAAATGGGGCACCATTCGTGTTGTAATCAACAGAAGGTTAAGAGAGGGCTATGGTCACCCGAGGAAGACGAGAAGCTCATGCGATATATTTCTACTCACGGCTATGGTTGTTGGAGTGAAGTCCCTGAGAAAGCTGGTTTGAGCTCCCCTTACTCCCTCATTTAGTCTTTTATAATTTGATTTCTTTCTTACTAATTATTATGTAGTGAGAGAGTTTATATGACTCTTTCTTCGGAGCATGCACTACCATCAAACATTAGTCACGTACTTTGTATATACCTGTCTATGTGATATATGCACGTTTTGGTACTTGCTTGGTATATATGAGTATATTTGTATGTACATAAATCTAAATTAATATGCATGTAATGTACAATGTTAAGCTAATGTTCGTCTAATTTTATGATTGAACAAATGCAGTTTAAACCAATCAAGCTATTTAGCCCCTTAAAAATAATTGAAGTAAGAGCAACCAGAAAAAAAAATCATAGCTAAAATGATCATGCATTTTCTCATTTAGGTTTCAATGAGATAGGAAAAAAAAAAATCAAAGTTTTTATAATTTGTTCACGTTGTGATTGAAAATAGTGGAAAACATACAGATGTACCTTAGAAACTTTCAATACTCAATTAAGTTTTTCATAGTAAATACATTCTAAAGAACTATTTAATCAAGTACGTACATGCATTATGACTTTCTATATGGCAGTTTCTGTGTAATTATACTATCAACATTCTAACAATGTCTTCACTTTCTACAAAATTTTCTACTGTTAGGGCTTCAAAGATGTGGCAAGAGTTGTCGTTTACGATGGATTAACTACTTAAGGCCCGATATAAGGAGAGGAAGGTTCACTCCAGAAGAAGAGAAATTGATCATCAATCTTCATGAAGTTGTAGGAAACAGGTTCAATTCAACTCCTTTAAATAACTTTTTCCCCTTCATAATTACCCTACTTGCAATACAAGGTTGCTAATGCATTGTAATTAGTAGTAATAAAACTCATGAAAAATAAGTACATTACTCGATAGATAAAAAAAAAATTGTATACTAGCTAGCTTAGCTCTTTATGTTGCTCAAATCATCAAGATCAACCCTCATCTGATCTCCAAGATGCGTATTTTCAATATCCTTTTTTGATTTTTGGTGAAAGAACTCGGTGTCTATTTCGAGTATGACATATTGATCAAGTTGTTGCATACTTGCAAATAGACCATAGATTCTAATTAGCCCTCATTTTCTCAATTCTATTGTCATTAACAAGCAACATCAATTGATTTGTAAACAGTAGAAACTACCAACTTGATTAATTGCTAAACAACTGAACATTAGCTTCTAAACTAAGTTTGAGTAGAATTTCATCAACTCTAAATATTCAAATAATATAATGTATCTTGTACACAAAGTTTATACTATTTATGAGAAAATTTCATGCACGTTTTTTTTGTATAAATTTAGAATACTAAAACTATTACACATGCTTAATACACCTTGAAGCAAGTTTGAGGTTGGCTGCTGGCTTGTCTTTCAGTTGGAATTCTCACGTCATAGCATTATTCATAAGTTGCCTAATTACTTCCCTTTCTTCTTTTCATTTTGTCAACTAATAACTACCACTAATACAAAATTCTTGGTCAAGTATGAACTATCAATCTATAGTATTAATTTCAATTTTCTTTCCTTATGTGGATTTGTTACGTCATCCTTTTCAGTATTATATATTCATCGTTTTTGTACATTTCACGTAAACTGTCATATATGAACTAATAACTACTTAGTAATACAAAATTCTTGTTCAAGTATGAACTATCAATCTATAGTATTACTTTCATTTTTTTTTTCCTTATGTGGATTTGTTACATCATCCTTTTCAATATTATAGTCATTTTATGTTCATCGTTTTTGTACGTTTCACGTAAACTGTCATATATGTCAATTCTCGATATAATTGACTAAAAGTAATAAATATTCTCTCTATTCTCATTTACTTTAATTTTAATTCACATTATTTTAATAACTGTGGGTGGTTAGTCAAACGATATAAACTTAAGATAATATATAGATTAGTGTAATATATACTCCATAGATAAAGAGTAACATGCTTTCAAAAAAAAAAAAAAAAAAAGATAAAGAGTAACATAGGTTAATAAGGTAATTAAGATTATGTTTGAATATAATAGTATTATGATTATCCATAGTTAGTTTGCATTTATATCTATACGTATGACATAGCCATTTGAATGATATGCAGGTGGGCACATATAGCAAGCCACTTACCAGGAAGAACAGACAATGAAATTAAGAACTATTGGAATTCATGGATCAAGAAAAAGATCCGAAAGCCCATTTCTTCCTCCACGCTGTCCGCCCCTTCAACCACAAACACAACCACCACCTCCACCACCACCACCACTTCCGCGCAAGCCCAAGCAGCCATCGGCTCCTCTAATTACCCGTTTATCATAAGGTTTGGACCCGACCCAATTCACGGGGTGAATCAAGATGGGCCCACAAAGGAGGACACAATATCCACACAAGAAAATAACACAACCCTAATTCCTTCCTCTTGTCCCTTATTCATGTTCGACACAAGTACCCAAATCGACCCAGTTATTGGTGACAACATTGGTATTACTAGTAGTAATGCCATGGGATTAAGTACATCTTACCAACAACAAATTTGGAATTCTTGTAACATGCCAATATTCACTAATATTGGCACTACTAATAATATACCAATATTTACTAATTGCACCACTAGTACTATAAGTACTATTAGTGGGTTGGATTTAATTACTAACAATAATAGCAATAATTATATGCCAAGTTTGGTAGATAGTATGGATAGCATGGTTCCAAATGAGGTACAATCATGTACCAGTGAAGGTATTGATCAAGAACATTATCGAATGGCGGTCAATCAATGCGTGCCAAGGCAACATGAAAGCGATCATCATGATCAATTGGTGGGTGTTAATGGATGGGGAATGATTGAATCACAAAGTTGCCCTAGTTTACTATTTTGGGATCAAGTTGAAGGTTTGACTCTTAACAATATTGGTGATGAGGAGCATCAACTTGGACCGTCTTCGTCGTCCAACACAGGAACATTGCTCTCTTCTTTCCCTTCTCCTTTGTGAGGAATTGATCTGCAAAATGATCGAGCTATAGAGTTTACTGATTTTTCTTTCAAATTCAAACAAAGGGCTTGATTTGGAGGAATTTTTATTTTCTTTTGGGTTTGATTTTTTATTGTTTATTTATATATACAATGGTTGAGTGTGGTGAGGTGCTAACTTGCAGTTTGTATAAATGATGCGATGTATTCAATAATTTTTTTAAGGTAAGAAGGGGACTCATTTGAGGAAAAGATAAGGAAAATCCGTCAAATAAACTTCATGAGATTTGATCTAGGGATCTGAGGTATGGATCGACGCCACTACTCCACCTCTACTCTATACGATGTATTCCATAGTACGTAACCCTGCATGAAGTGTATTTTTTTTTTTTTACTCGAGAGCCTAAATACTACAGAATGATAAGAGGAATTTAACAGCTTGATGAAATAATGGTGGTTTAGTCCATTTGTAATTACTATTTTCAATCTTTTCCAACACCAAAACAAGGATTATACACTCTATCTACTCTTATCTGACTTACCAATTCTATCTCTATCCTCTCCCACCCCCTCTAATCCCATCCCACATGCCAAACGCCTTGTATATTATATGAATACAATCATAATTATTATGGAATTTAATTGATTAAAAGCTTATGTCACAACTGAATGAATCTTCTTATAATCATACAACCCTCGTGAGTACATGACATGATTTCACTATAGGCCAATGTATTTACCAAGCTTGGATGTGGCAATTGGGTTGTTCAAATTAAAAAGGTTTCGTATCGTATCATTTTGGTTTGGGTTAGACTTGATCAAATTGGGTAAGAGGTTTTTTTATTTTTTATTTTTTTAATTTTTTTTAAAATGTCAATATGCTTATTCTGATAAAATAGACTATAGACACATTGATTGCCGTGTTGGGTCATTTCAATTCGAGTATTTTGGGCATGTTTTTTAGTTAGTTTTGTTAAGTCTAACCAAGATCGTACTACCTCTGTTAATTATTATCTACAACTTTGAAATATTTTATATCTTATAAATAATACCTCAAAATTGCAGACAATAATTAACGGATGTAGTATATTGATTTAGAGATGTCTAGACTCGAAATTTGAACTTTATACATCCGAAATTGGTTTGAGAAGCAAAGAACAATCAATGTGCCTAATAACAATTATATTATCATTTTGTAGGGCTTGCCCCACTTTCTCACCAAAAAAAAAAAAAAAAAAAATTATCATATTGTTAAATAAATTTATAACTAATACTAAACTAGCCACAGCTGATGTCATCTTTTTTTCAAAATTGTACACGTGGAGCTATTTCATGAAAAGGTTTCCTGCTCAAATGCTTTTTTTTTTTGAAACAAAATGCTAATTAATTTTAAATAGATAGTAACTATTATTAAGGTAATTAATTTAAATAAGTATCTATTACTTCGGTGATTTATGTTGATATTAAGCTGTTGGAGTCTTTATAAGAATTGTTAGCATAATTGAGGTCAATTAAAATGAATTTATGAACATTTTAAACTCAAAAATTTTTTTTACAAAAATCCAAAAATAAATTACTGGTAAACCCGTGCGATGCATGGGTGCTAACCTAGTAAAATAACAATCAAATCCAGATGTTAAATCGACACGAATTAGTCTTTATTTCAACTGTAACCAAACAACTCGATTGTCACCTCTATATATAACGGGCTTGAATCCCTAGTTGGAAAAAATGAAAATGGTTAATGTTAAGCCCAATGAAGGCAGTGATCAATGCTCAGTCTAAAGGCCCAGAAAGAATGAAAAAAAAGTGTTGGAAAAACAAAGAAAAGAAAGAAAACTAGGGTTTCTCTGCGATTTAAGCTAATTATTTCAATTAAGTTAGTATTGCGGCATTCTCTTGAAAACTCTTTGCAAAGTTTCAAACCTTTACATCCATTCCCAGATCATTTTTCTTCTTCCCATCACCATGGTATTCTTCTATTTCTATTTCACATTCGCTGTTTTTGTTTTAATTAGATTTTTTACAATGTTTTTTTCTTTAAAAATTAATTAAAATTTTTGGGATATTGTTGAACAGATTATCACTGAGAAGAACCGCCGTGAGATCAGCAAGTACCTCTTTCAAGGTCATCCATCTTTCTATTCTAATTTTTTTTTGCGTAGTGTAGATGCAATTTTGTATGAAGAGACTGTATTTTTCCCATTTGTTTTTTCATTTTTGATGGTAAATTAGTTGTTTAGATTATCGAAATATGAAAAGATTAACTGGGGTTTTGCTAATGTGGCTTGTGGTTGATTATCAATTTAACAGCTGAAATGTGTAATTTTGTTATTTTATTGGTTTTTTGTATGTACAAATTACCATGAGGTTGCTTTAGCTTTAACTTGTTTTGCTATTGGATTATTGGGAATTTTAAAAAATGATGAATCTGGGTTGCATTTGATGTTTATTTTGTATGGTAAATACAGTGTATTACTAATTTAGGTTTGAAATATTCAGCTTTGACTTTGCTGGTTGAATGTAGATTGCATTTATTATCCTTTTTTCAAGAATTGTACTCTGTATTGTGTTTTGATTGAAAATACTGTAAAATGAGTCTTTAAGAATTGTTTTAGCAAGGTAATTAGATTATGATTTTATTGTTGTATAAGTACAGAAAATAATCCTCAAAACTGATTTGGTTGAATCACGAATGTCAAATGTGGTGACGAATAGTGTTAATTTACTATAATGAATTGATGTAGCAGCATACGGCTTGTGCTACTTTGTGTATTGTATCCCATAAGGGCATTACTTATTATATCCCGAGAATTAATTGTTGAGCTTTCCTTGTATTGTTGACTTGTTGCTTGTCATTTACTATTGACTGTTTTGAGGGTTTCAGTGAGACCTGGGCATCAGGGATCATTCTTTTATCAAAATGATTTAGAGATGTGAGTTTGTTGTTCTGATTTAGAAGTGTTAATGTGGCTTTATCAGAGGGAGTTTGCTTTGCAAAGAAGGACTACAACTTGGCCAAGCACCCAGACATTGATGTCCCTAATCTGCAAGTTATTAAGCTGATGCAAAGCTTTAAGTCAAAGGAGTATGTGAGGGAAACCTTTGCATGGATGCACTACTACTGGTATCTGACCAATGAGGGTATTGAATTCCTCCGCAATTATCTCAACCTCCCCTCAGAGATTGTTCCTGCTACCTTAAAGAAGCAGGCGAAGCCTGCTGGCAGGCCCATGGGTGGTGCACCTGGCCCACGGTAATTGCCTACTTTTCTTTTTCTCTGAATGCTTTAAGTCGCGTAAATTTATGGTATTTGCGTATGCTTCATACTTATTATTTGTTCTTCGCTTTGGTTTTCTGACCTTATTGCTCTGTTGGTGAACTTCAATCAGTGGTGGATCTCGATTTGAAGGAGACAGGCCTAGGTTTGGTGATAGGGAAGGCTACCGTTCAGGACCTCGTGGGCAAGGTGATTTTGGCGAGAAGGGTGGTGCTCCTGCTGACTACAGACCATCTTTTGGGGTAAGTGTGAATTGTTGGTTGTGCTGAATGTGTATTTTTTTTACCCCAAATTTGATTATCAAATATCTGATCGATATCTCTGTGAATTAGTGGATGTAGTTATACCTTATACTTATTGAAGGACTAGCTGCTCATCCTGCTGTAGCTTAAAACTGTAGGCATAGTACAGTCTTGATGGAGATATACAATCTGTTATAAGAAGTTTAAATAAGTAGTGATGAGAACTATCATTAGATTATTTTACAATGTTTGGCCCTCTTCAAGGATGATTTGATTCACTGATCTAGGGCTGGAGTCTGGATTGGTTTAGTTAGGTAGGTTTTTTATAGAGGACTTGGATAAGAGAGCTTAGTTGATAGCTCCACTCATGTCTGAGTTATCTCCGATGCCTACCAGTTTTTGTGTTAGGGAAATTAATTTATATTGATATCATTGTATGTATTGCCAATCTGCTATTCATCCTAAGGATTACATAAACTTGTGGATGCGGGATAGAATTATCCACTCAATAGTGTGTAAATTTTTGTTAATTTCCTACATATGAATCAGCTAAAATATCTCTTGAGGTTTACAAATTTACGATTATACCCCCGTCTCTGGGATAGATCTGTCATCCCTGTTGATCTCCCCATTTGAGCCCTCTTCCTCTTCTGAACCATAATGTCCATAAAGGGGGCTTGCCCTGTATTCTCTGTGTTCGATGGTTAAATTCTATACTTTGTATTTGGCAGTACCACATTTGTCTATGATTATTAATTCAATTATTTTATTATTCCATTTTACAGGGTCCTAGTGGAAGTGGAAGGCCAGCCTTTGGTCGTGGAGCTGGAAGCTTTGGTGCTGCACTACCAAGTTCAAATCTTCCTTGAAAATTCTACTACTATGAATGAATAGGATTATTCCAGTTTTGAATGTCATGACAATTTTGGATTGAGTTTAAGCTATAAGCATTACAATCTTTTGCAAGAGGGCTCCCTTTTAGAATTATTACTTGTACCTTGAGTTTTTCTTTGGTTAGTGGATGTTGTGAATACTCAAGAGATCATCTGCATGGCCACAATTTTAAGTTTCTGTTTATTGTCGCCTATGCTAAAATTTTGCTACTGCCGTCTGAATATGTGCACATCAATGATTAAGATACACAATTTGAAGCAGTGGGTATAATTCAGTACGTTTCAGATATGAAACAACTACTCGACATATTGTCGAACTACTTCTAATTAGAGGAATAACTTCTAAGAGCATGTTTGGTTAATGTATCTTTTGGATAGGAAATGGATTCCATTAAACCGATACCGTTACCATTACAGAGTGTTTGGTTGGATGGTTTGGTAACAATTACCATTATCCTTATCCTCCTCAAACACAAAGGGAGTAAAGTTTAAGCAATTCATTTCCATAGTCAACCAAACAATTTAAAAGTTAGTAATAGTTAAATAATTCCTTTTCCTCTTTTTATTATTTCCTTTCCAATTCATTTCCATCATCCAAAGTTCCAAACCAAATCACCCCGGAGTGATGAATCTGCTTTACATCATCGATTGCATGTTCTGTGTCTGTCATGATTCTGTTTTCCTTTTGGCTCAAGTTGGCTAAGTGGTTACAGAGTATTAGTTAGTAGATGTAAATTTGAAACATCACCAGAATAATAGGTCACAAGGTCACTTTAGCAGAATGAATATAGGCTAATAAATTTTCCAGGTGAGGAACTGTTGCTTTTATCACTGGAGAGGAAAATACAATCCAAACTGGGTTTAGTTGTTAAATGTACTTTTGGTGGTGTTAGGCTGTTATCGTGCTTTTTAAGACACATAATGGAAGATCATGAAGAGTAATAGGATTCAAGTGAACATCCAGATTTTATATAACAACTCAAGGCTTTTATTATTAAACGTATCTCACATATGATGTGCTAATTACGAGCATCGATATTTCTGTTTATACAGCCCCCTGTATTTTCGCCAAAAAATAGAAGGCAAAGAGAGACGGTGTACTCCATAGTACATAAGAAAATAGGTTTAAGACCTTGCAAAGTTACATCATGCAAGAATGTCAGTTAACCCATACTTGTTTTATTTTTAGTCAACTTCCTCCATTTTGCTTTCTTCAGCTTGATCTTCCTCCAGCGATGGCATTTCCTCCTCACCAGCGTTCTCATCCTCCTCGATACTCAGCCCTAGTTTCAGCATCCTGTGAATCCTTGCAGAAAATGTGTTAGGATCATCAAGGCTAAAACCTGAGGTCAGAAGCGCGGTGTCATATAACAGCAGCACAAGGTCCTTGACAGATTTGTCATTCTTATCAGCTTCAGCTCTCTTCCTTAACTCCTCCATAATACCATTATCTGGGTTAATTTCCATAGTTTTCTTGCTTGCCATGTAAGCACTTATACTTGAATCTCTCAATGCCTGAGCCTTCATGATCCTCTCCATGTTAGCTGACCACCCATACTCCCCAGTCACAAGAACGCAGGGCGAATCAACAATTCTGTCAGAAACTACCACTTTTTCCACCTTTTCACCTAGAATATCCTTTATCACTTTGCACAGATTCTCAAATGACTTCCTTTTCTCCTCCTTCTGCTGCTTCTCTTCCTCGGTTTCCTCAATCTTCAATCCCTCTTTTGTAGCAGATACAAGCTTGTGCCCTTCGTACTCTTTCAACTGCGTGATAGCATACTCATCAATAGCATCTACCATGAAGAGAACTTCATAGCCTTTCTTCTTAAGCCTCTCAAGGAAGGGAGAGTTCTCAACAGCTTTCCTGCTCTCGCCTGTGATGTAGTAAATATCTTTCTGGCCCTCTTTCATTCTGGTAACATAGTCCTTCAAGCTAGTCATTTCATCACCGCTCTTTGATGAGTAGTACCTTAACAAGTCAGCTAGTTTAGCCCTGTTCTGGCTGTCCTCGTGAATCCCTAACTTTATATTTTTGGAAAATGCATCATAGAACTTGGCATAATCATCTTTGTTTTCAGCAATTTCACTGAACATTTCAATGCATTTCTTGACAATATTCTTCCTCATGACCTTAAGGATCTTGTTCTGCTGCAGCGTTTCACGGGAGATGTTCAGGGGTAAGTCATCAGAATCAACCACTCCCTTGACAAATCCCAGGTACTCTGGGATTAACTCGTCACAGTTGTCCATGATAAACACCCTCCTGACATAAAGCTTGATGTTATTAAGTTTCTTCTTCGTGTCAAAAAGATCAAATGGTGCCCTCTTTGGAACGAAAAGGATAGCCCTGAACTCGAGCTGCCCTTCGACTGAGAAGTGTTTCCAGTGAAGAGGGTCCTCCCAGTCATTAGTGAGGCTCTTGTAGAATGAGCAGTATTCCTCTTTGTTAACATCTTCTGGCTTCCTGAGCCAAATTGGCTTCTGTTTGTTGATTTTCTGCCACTCATGTGTCACCTCTTTAATCTTTTTCTTCTTGCCTTTCTTTTCCTTGTCTTCATCCACATCTTCAACTTGTCTCTCTTCTTCCTTTTCTTCCTCGTCATCACTGACTTCCTTCTCAGTAGTCTTTTCTACCCAGAGGTAGATAGGGTAGCTTATGAATTCCGAATGCTTCTTCACAAGGTCCTTTATCGTCCTTTCTTCCAAGAAGTCCAGCTGCAAAATAATTGAAACATATTTATATATGCAGCAAGCCAGCAACATACGGCTACATCTTACCAAAATATGGAATGACAACACAAAATGTAGCTTAAAAAAAAAAATTGCATTCTTATTTACATTCCAATATTTTTTTTGAAATAAAAATTCTAAAAGTGTACCATCATCCATGGGGATGTAGCTCAGATGGTAGAGCGCTCGCTTAGCATGCGAGAGGTACGGGGATCGATACCCCGCATCTCCAATCCACATCCAATTTTAATCCTTTTTTGTGACGCCTCACAAAAACCCTTATAATTAGCACATAACAGAATACAGTTTTCATTTGCTCTTTTTTTCCTCATGCAAGTTGTCATTTTCTGTGAATAAATGTGAGTTTTAAGTCTGAAGACCAATTCAGGCCAATCCTAAAATTAAGCTACACTTGCAAACAAATGTAAACAAAAGCAAGCTGGTGCCCTCCACCACCTTTCAGCATAATCCAACCATGGGTTCAAATAATCCAAATGTTCTGACATCAAGCACAGATAACATACACTTTGTTAGTCTTGGTTGATCACAGTTAATAATGCACATTCATGGGGATGTAGCTCAGATGGTAGAGCGCTCGCTTAGCATGCGAGAGGTACGGGGATCGATACCCCGCATCTCCATTTTTGTTGTCATTTTTTATTAACATCAATATATGAGTGGATTGTCCAACATCATCAGTAATTTTAACAAGCTATACTAGCCAAAACCATAGGAAAAGCATACTGCATACATATACAAACAATTGAGCAATTTAGCAAGTACAAAAGAATGGTATGAAGATTTTACCTGATCATCCTTGAGGAAGAGGGTGATCTTAGTACCCCTGCCTAAAGGCTCTCCATTAATATCCCTAGTAACAGTAAAAGAGCCACCAGCATGAGACTCCCAAATGTATTGTTCATCATCATTATGCTTGGTTGTCACCACCACCCTCTCAGCAACCAAATACGCCGAGTAAAACCCGACACCAAATTGTCCAATCATGCTCACATCAGCACCTGCCTGTAGAGCCTCCATGAACTCCTTGGTTCCGGACCTCGCAATTGTTCCCAAATTATTCACCAGCTCTATAAACATCCAAAATTAATCGTCACACAAAAATTTTGCCAAAGGAAGAAGTAATAGAGTTGTACGTAGAGTCGTAGAAGGCTAACAATTTTAGTTTCTAAAATTGCATATTAAACAAATTCAAACAAACAAAATGATCATCATGATGCCAGATACAAATGCAAATTGATTGAGTACCACTTCAATGTTATCAAGGAAAATGATGTGGAGTACGAGTATATGCGATCTTAGGCTTTATGAAGCTAATTGCACCTAAACTACCAATAATACACCGATCGACACATAAATTCATCAAGAATTTCAAAATTAATTTGATCACTGACAACCACCGAATTAATTCAGACATTGAGCAAATCACACAGAAATTTTAAATTTCAATCAATAGATCAACTGATAGGTTAAAATATATACAGTAGAATTGATTTGTCGAATTCATTACGAAACCAAATCAGTCAAGTAAAAACCCTAAAATCTAAACATTTTAGCAAAATTACAATAAATTCAAACATCATTTAACAAAAATTATTCAGTAATCGAATAACGAAACATTCAAATTACGGCGAAAAAAATTTGAAATGATGATTTGAGATGAAGCAGAGTACTCCGTACCTGCTTTGGTCATTCCGACGCCACTATCAATAATAGTGAGAGTTTTGTTAACTTTATCAGGTACAATTCTGATGAACAATTCTGGTTGAGTATCAAGTTTGCTCTTATCAATTAAACTCTCATGTCGAATTTTATCCAGCGCCTACAAAAAAATTAGCCAATAAAACCAAAATCAAAATCGATCAATTAACATTCACTTTCATCATAATTTTGAAGAATTTAAGGAGAGAGAAACGTACATCAGAAGAATTACTGATGAGTTCACGAAGAAAAATCTCCTTGTTACTGTAAAAAGTGTTGATGATTAAACTCAGAAGCTGATTGATCTCTGCTTGAAACGCGAAGGTCTCTCTTTCGCCTGACATCTCAACGTCCGCCATTGATGAGTTCTTAGTAGATTATCGAGGAATTGAGGAGTTGATGATTAGTGAATTGATCAGCAGAATTCAGATGATTTTTGTTTTCTGAAGAGAGAGAAAGGAAGAGTAGAGGTTTTTATATAGGGAGAAAAAAAGGGGGATTTTCGGGTAAATTCTTTGGTTTTATGGCGGCAATCTTGAATGTACGTAGACACGTAGTAGATGGAAGGTTTTGGAACGCATTTCCGAGCTTTTTAGACTTTTTGTCAATTCTTTTTTTTTTTTAAATTATTTACCCGTATATGGGTATATGTGAGATTAACATTCCAATTTAATTTTCTCTCACAACTTTATGTATTACTTTCCGTGTCATTTTATTATTTTATTATTTAAAAAATAAAAGTAAAACAATATATTGTGAGAGCAGATTTATTTCCATATTTATCTCAGAGATAAACTTGAATTGAGTAACTTTTGTATACATCCGGTGTACAATAATTTACAGTACATTAGGGGTCACTTTCATCAAATTTAGGGTCACTTTTATAGGTTTTTGGGTAAGTTTTATCAATAAGGAATAAATACTTTGTAACTTTTATTTATGTTAGGGTAACTTGTTGAAGCTTAAAGGTGTTGATGATGATGAACTTAAACTCAAGCAAACTTCGACTAATAATGGGTTTTCTAAGTGTGTGACTAGAACAGGTGAACTAGACTTTGAAATCTAAGAAGACATGAAGAGATTCCAAAGAAAGGTTAAACAAGATAGAAGAAGAGTTCCCTAACAGGAACTTAGTTCTCTAACAAGAACTATCTAAGTTCCTTAACAGGAACTTGAAGACAACAAGTTGAGGTATTGACTTGGTCTGCGTTGAAGACAGCAAGTTCTGAAAGAACTTAGCCTGCGAAGTTCCAGTTTCAAACTAAGTGTAAGTGACAACAAGAACTTAGTCCTGGACTGCATGAAGCCCAAGTATCCTATGTTTACAGAATATTGGCGCAGCAGATTAATTTAGCTAAGATTTTATCTTTTAGATTTCTAGTAAATATGTTAAGTAAGATTACGCGTGAAACCTATTAGAAGCGTGGCAAAGAGCTTGGCAAACCTAATTAAAATAGGAAAGATTAAAAAGATAAGTTTTTAAGAAAAGATTTTCTAAAAAGATTTATATCTTAAAAACTGATTATCAAAAGATATTATTCGATTGATAATCTATCTTTGATAAGTTTTCCAAAAAGATTTTCTTCTAATTAGATTTACTTAAAAAACCGTGTTTTTGAGATTTTGTTAAATTAATATATCTATCTTTTGAAAACCCTACAATCTATACGAGCTAACCTTGTATAAATAGTAGAAATCTCATTTCATAGTTTTCTGTGAGTTTATGTATGAAGAATTCGAATTGTGCTTAATTGTGTAAGTTTGCCAAGCCTAAAACTTTGTCATATTAGTTTCGGGTTTCATGTGTAACTTGCCTTTCATATACTAGGAGTCAAGTATTTTGTATTGGTTGGATTCTAGGGTGAGTGTGTGAAATATAACTTTGCATACAGTTGTGTAGGCTTCAAGTGTGAAGCTGAGAGTGTAGTACTTAGAGAGTACGAGTGAATCTAAGTGTGGGACTTAGATTGGGTAGGATAGGGTCCTACTATGTAGCAAGTTCAATCTGGAACTTGTGAGTAAAGGTCTGAGTATAATAGGTTGTAACTTGTGTGTTTGCCCTATTATAGTGAAGTGATTTGGTTTTGGAAATCCCTTAGAAGGGTCGAAGTTTTACTTCCATTTGTGTCCTGGAAGGTTTCCTCGTAAAATACTGTGTGCTTAGCAAGTTCCTTTATATTCTGTTTTTATATTCCGCAAAAGTAGCCACTAGGAACTAACATACTAACATAACTTTTATTCATATTAGGGTAATTTTTGCTTATTTTAGGGTAACTTTATAACGGATGTACAATATTTTATTGTACATCCGATTTATTTAAAAGTTTGTCACTTGAATTTTCACTTTATTTAACTGATTTTTTTTAGGAATAATCATTAATCCTATATTATTTCCTATCATAATTTTTTAAAGAATATAATCTAGATAAACAAATTATGTTTATCAAATGGCATTTTTATGAATATGGTACGCTGAAAATTGTGTTTTTTAATTAAAAAAAAATATTTTTACTATTTGTGGGCCACTATGATAAGTTGGACAGATTTTCAAAGTTAACATAGTTAAGGCCCTGTTCTCATCAGATTATTTGCAATCCTGTCATCAGATTATTTGTAGTTCAGTTCGGTTCAATTTAGTTCAGTTCAGCTCTAATAAGTTCAGTTCATTTCATTTCTTAATTTCCTTCTCTCATAAAATATTCAGTTCAGTTCAGTTCTTAATTTCCTTCTCTCATAAAATATTCAGTTTAGTTCAGTTAACCTCTAATAAGTTCAGTTTAGTTCAGTTCAGTTCAGACAACGAGAACAGGCCCTAACTCTCCGTTTGCTACTATTCATCACCTTCTTCCTCCCACCTTCTTCTTCATGTTCATCTTTCTTTTTCTTGTTCATATTTTTTCTTCCCACCCACCTGGCCACCTTAATTTTTTGCCAAAATCGAGCTCATTTTGGATCCTAAAGGGATAAAATGGCCGCTAAAACCTTAACCGAACATTTTTCAACACGCAAATCGATGAAAAAATTAAATTAGGTTGTAATTTAAAATTTGTAACAACTTTTGGGCTGCAATTTGCAATTTTTTTTTTAAAATGACAGTAATTTACAAAATACTAAATGACTACAAATTGCAAATTTTTCCATTAATAATAACAAAGTTGCTGCCCATACATTGTTACTTTGTGGGCTGGATCATGTAATTTGTAATCACTTGGGCTTGACGTTGCAGTGATAATTGCAATCACTTTTTTTTTTTAAAAAAAAAGTTAAAATTCTTGTTCTTTCAAGCGGGCTGAAATGTTGGAAGACGGAAGCACATCAAACGAACCCGCTAGGATTACACTAGCTGGTCCAAGTTTATCTCCATCTCCAAAATGCTATCTGACGTCTTTGATTAAGCTTAGTTTTATTTTTTATTTTTTTATTTTTTTTTAGATTAAGCGTAGCATTTAATTGAGCACAATCTTTAAATTTTATAAATTATGAATAAATTTAATTTTTTGTGATAAATATCTCGTATTTAAACAATGTACTTAGCTTCCTCTGTTTTTTAAAGTTGATGTGTTTCTTTTATCTCATGTTCTAATGCACTAGTGCAACGATTAATATCGATTTCCAATTATCAATCAATATAAGTAAAAATTATAAACAATTGATAGTATGAATCATACATTGAGATGATTTTCAAAAAAAAAAAAAAAAAAAAAAAATTGAGACATAGACATTTTGCGTCACATTTTGGAGACCGTGAAAAGTCAAATGAAAATTATATTTAGGAACGGAATGAGTATATATAAAAGAAGAGTTAAATAACACTTCGTATGTTCGATTTCCTAAGAATTTGTTTGTTGGAATTTCCTGTTTAAGGAGCCTAAATTTGATCATGAGTACTCACCAACATATTAGGAAAAAAAAGGTTGATGTAAGATTGTATCTAGATGTATAGTTTTAAAATATTAAGATTGATCATAGTTTTAGTTGTGTTTAGAGTTTTGTCATATTCTTCTCGCCAAATAATTTACACTTAATTAGGTTCACAATACAAACATTTATGAATAATGCATTGCTCGAAACCAATCACCTTATCTATAATTCCATAATTAAAGTACGTAAACCTCTATAGTTAGGAAATATGACCTGGTCATGTATTGTAGCTGGATTCAAGAAATCTAACCTCAAGTCACAAACCCAAATTTAAAAATAATCACAATACTCCAATAATTTAACCTATGAATTAGGAAAAAATAATGTCACCAAAAAAAGGCAAATACATCTTTAGATTTCCAATCAAATGCATCTTTCAAAAAAAAATTAACCATGTAAAACCTAAATGTTATCAATTAACACCCTCCAATTACACCACCGCCACCACCGCCTCCACCTCCACCTTCTCGAGCCCTCTACACGATGGGGGGAGGCGGCGTCCTCCCCTACTAACACCTCCACACAACTGCATGGCATGGAAATCGAACGCATCACCCTCTTGTAAACGGAGGGTGATGGTGGTGGCGGACGCCACCGCAGAGTCGGTGGCCGCCCTACAATACGTTCTTTCCCATGCAATGCAAGACAATGATGACCTAATTCTCATGCACGTAACACAACCTTCTAAAAAATCACCCTTGTTGATAAAATCATTTTTTAGACGTCATTCCGACCCCGGGTTGGCAGGGATATCTAACTTCGATCCCACGGCTGATGCCGGGGAGGGTGGTGGTGGCGGTGGTGGCAAAGATTTCCTAGAGGTTATGAAGAGGGCATGTAAAGGAACGTTTCCGAATTCGAGGGTTTGGGTTGAGAAGGTGGAACAAGGGAGTTTGGATAATAAAGGGGCTGTTATTTTGCTAAGGTGTAAGGAATTGATGGTTGATTTACTTGTTGTTGGCCAACGTCGTCACCTTGTTTCTGTTCTCTTAGGGTGAGATTTCTTGTTAACCATTTAAATTGTGTTTTTATATCATCATTATATAAAGAAAAATAATGTGTTTAGACTATTGTTAATTATTGCTAGAATGCTAGGTGTAATTAATTCTTTTGTTTTTAACGTAATGTTGTTGTTTTGGACAAATGAAATTGTAATGACCCTAATGAACATGGAAATAGATGGTAATGAAATTCATGATCTAAGATCATTATATAACCCATCAATATTATCTAATGATCGATTCTTATCCTTCTAATCTTTAATTAACCCAAAGAATGTTGTATGATGATATGGTATATGAGTGAAAATTTTATAGTAGTCGTTTGAAATATGACTACCAAAATATTTTAATGATAATGTACTTCATAATTGACATATTTTTCTCCATATAATAAATTATACTACTTTATTTTTGGTATAATTTGGTATAAAATAGTATTACCAACATTTTTTTTGTTTATTAAATTTTCAAAAATTAATAGTATTATCAACATTTTTTTAATCAAATTTTCAAAAATTATATTTGCAATGTGATGTTAGAAGACTAATTATGTTCCTTCAAAAAAAAAAGAAGACTAATTATGTCCGTATTACAATGTGAAATAATCAACTGATGTTTATCATTTAAATAATGTGATAGTCATATTTCAAACGACCGTTGTAAAAACATTGGATCTATGAGACTATGATAAGGGAAAATCCCTGAATTTGGTGGACATTTTAACTTAGAATTCCCATTTCTTTCCTTTTCTAATAATCTTCTTAATTAGATCATAATAAAATATGTATGACATCCTCGTTATACTAGCTCAATGGGGCTAACTGATTCAAGACATATTTTAATTAATCGATCATAACATAGCTTAGATCTATATTTTAGTTTTTAGTTTTTTTTTTTAATTTTTTTTATTTTAATTATCATGCAATAAATAATAAATTCGTATCATTTTGTAACATATCTTTGGTTTATATGACAGGCCGAGAAGATCTTTTAGTACTGGATCAACAGTATTACGAGGAGGTGCGCCAAAATCAGTAGACACGGTCGAATATCTAATAGAAAATAGTCCATGCACTTGTGTGGCAGTGCAAAAGAAGGGACAAAATTCAGGCTACATTCTCAATTCCAAAACTCATAGAAATTTCTGGCTTCTGGTCTGAATCATTTTCAAAGGATTACAATTTTTTTTCAATCCTTAAAAAGCACTCGAATGAATATCGCAGTTAGACGGTACATTGGGAGCTGAAGCTTCTAGATAAACCTTAATTCGGAATTCATTAGCCAAAGTATGTAATACTCAACGAGGCAAGCTAAGAGATTCAATCGTTGGAGAAACATTGTACTCAGTACTAGCTAGCTCATGTTCAATTGAAGATTGAAATCTAGCTTATAAGTTTAATAGATCGAGTAAAATGTCTACATGGTAGTCAGATCAATTATTGGGGCACGTTAAATAAAATGCTAGATATATCTCTAAGTGTGTGTGGTTATTATTCATATATCGTTTCATTCACATGAATGATATATATACATGAATCACGTCAAAGACCAACTAGCTTAGAAGGCACAAAATACGAAAGCTTAATCGATCGATCCATGCCAAGCATCTTATTGTGCATCTCGGATATGCACATAAGTAGGCAATCGTGTAATTAGGTAAAGGGGGTGTTTGGTATGTAAATGTATAGCAATTGGCTTTATAATATGGTCAAACAACTAATAAGTGTTGCAAAAATATATAATTTATAAATGTTTTAAAAAGGCTTGTGAAACTCACTCATTGATCTTTGATGTATTTTAATATCACTGATCTTGTTCAGCTATCTTGCTGATGTGGCAAGTTTGTTAGAGTTTGTTATTTCATAACAAACTTCTTCTAGAAGTTCCTTGTATAGTTCTTACACTATATATTCTTCTTCTTTTTCTAATGTAAATTATCAGCTCATAATCAAAATACCAAAAATTAATTTTACCTCTTTTCTCTCGGTTTTCATCTTCTCTGCTATTTTATACATGGTATCAGAGCGACGATCTCTGGTTTTTCGTTGATTTCTCGGCTCAATTTCTCATTCTTTCGCTTGATTTCCTCTTGAAATCCTTTTCTTCTTGATTTCTTCTCTGTTTTCTTCTGGATTTTCTTGAATTTTGGTCTTAATTTTGACCTAATTCTTGGAATTCGATTGATTTTGATCGATCTTCTTCTTTCTTCTCTAATAGCGAGTGGTGACAATTCTCAGGGTTCGATTTCTTCTGGAATCAATTTCAATGTTCCTTATTATCTCAGTAATGGTGATCATCCTGGCATGCAGTTTGGAAATCACATTTTGACTGGTTCGAACTTCCTCAATTGGAGTAGAACTGTGAAGATGGCGTTAATTGCCAGAAATAAGCTTCAATTTGTTGATGGATCGCTTCCTATACCTGCTACTACTTCTGCGGATTAATAGAAGTGGATCCATAATGACTATCTGGTGATGTCCTGGATCCTTAACTCCATGGATAAGGTACTCGCTGAATCCTTCATGTTTGTGAATTCTTCTTTTCAATTGTGGAGTGAATTGAATGAGCGTTTTGGTCATACTACTGCACCTCGCATTTTTTAGTTGCATCGTACTTTGGCTACAATTCAGCAGAATAATTCTTCTATTGCTGAATATTTTGGTCAATTGAAGTCTGTTTGGGATTAATTACAAATGATTGAAGGTTTTCCGGATTGTACATGTGGTGCTTTGAAGTCATGTACATGTGGTATTCTGAAGAAAATTTTTGAAACTGATCAACGTAATAAGTTGATGCAATTTCTCTCTGGTTTAAACAGAGATTATGATCAGACTAAGACAAATTTGCTAGGTAGAGATCCTCTTCCACCTGTTCATAAGGCATATTATACTCTGCAGCAGGTTGAACAACAAAACAAATTGAATGTTGTTTCTACTACTGAGATTAGTTCTTTGAATGATGCTGTTAAGACATTTCCTAAACCTGTATTTTCTGGCAAGAGAGATTTTAAGAAGCCTAGGAATGATGTCTTATGTCAGCACTGTAAGAAGAAAGGTCACACAATTTAGAAGTGTTTTGTGCTGTATGGATATCCAGATTGGTGGAATAAGGAGAAATCTGGTGTCTCTAGTTCTTCTGCTGCACATGTGGCAGTATTAGATGGCAGTTCTACTGGAATTCTTGGTAAAGCACCTGATGTGCAATTTTGCTGGTTCTGTTCATACTGGTGTAAGTGGTCACAATGTAGATCCTGTGCTTGCTTCAGCCGTTTACAACCAGGTTCTCCAGATGATGCAAAGGAGTCATGCTTGTGCTACTAAGGATAATCCTCTTGATGCTTCATTGAACTTTGCTGGTACTTTCTCTGCTTCTCCTTCACCTTTGCTTATACAGTAGTTTGATCATAATAGCTGGATAGTAGATACCAGTGCATCTGATCACATGGCTTCTAATTTGGCATTGTTTACCAGACTAAAACAACTTAAAAATCCAATTAAAGTGTCATTACCTGATGGAACTGTTAAATTTGTTAAACACACTGGTGATGTTGAGTTGACTGATTCTGTCATACTCAATAATGTCTTTTTCATTCCAGATTTCAAACACAATCTCTTGTCAGTTGGAAAACTTTTAGATCATAATAATCTTGTTGTTGTTTTTGAGCAAGATTCATGTCATTTTCAGGACCTAGCATCTAAGAGAGTTGCAGCTAAGGGTTCAAGACAGTCAGGTCTATACAAGTTTTCTAGTTCAGTTAAGTCTGTCAATAGCATTTCTTCTGTCTTACAGGATGAAAATAAGAATGTTGTGTTTAGTAATGTGAATAACAATATTACTTCTACTGTAAAACCTAGTATTGACTTGTTTCATGTTAGGTTAGGGCATATTTCTTTGAGTCATTTAAGACATTTATCAGTTCCATCTATAGGTGTTTTCAATAACAATTGTGATTTTAGTTGTGAATCTTGTGTGTTTGGTAAACATCATAAAATGCCATTTCAATCTTCCTTTTCCTATGCTGTGGCTCCTTTTGATTTAGTGCATGTTGACTTGTGGGGTAAATATAGCAGTCCTTCCTTGTCTGGAGCATGTTATTTTTTGATCATTTTGGATGATCACACAAGGGTGACTTGGACTCATTTGATTTCTTCCAAGACTCAAGTCTTTTCTGTCCTTGCTTCCTTTTTGAAGTATGTTCATACACAATTTAATCTCAAAGTGAAAGTCATTAGGAGTGATAATGGGACTGAGATCATTCAAGAAGCCTGTAATGCTTTGTTTGCTGATTGTGGTATTGTTCATCAAAGGAGTATCCCAGGGAACCCTCAGCAAAATGTTAGGGTGGAGAGAAAACATAGGCATTTGCTAGAAACAACTAAAACCTTAAGGATACATGCTGGGCTTCTATTTAAGTTTTGGGGTGATTGTTTGTTATCTGCAACATACTTGATCAACATGATTCCAAGTTTTGTTTTACAGTGGAAAACACCTTATGAGGTTGTTTTAGGAAGAAAACCTGATTACAGTTCATTAAGGGTATTAGGTTGCTTGGCTTATCCTGCTTTGAAGACAAGTGATAAGTTTGCTCCTAGGTCTTCCAAGTGTGTTTTTATTGGATATTTGTATGGGCAGAAAGGGTATAAACTTTATGATTTGTCTTCTCATAAGGTGATCCTAAGTAGAGATGTTCATTTTGTTGAACATGTTTTCCCTTTCAAGGAAACTACAGATTCTGATGCAGGATCTTGTCCTGTTCCTTGTTCTGCTCCCTCTTTAGTCAATCCAGCTCTTGATTTTTCTGTTCCTTTCTTTCTTCCTCATAATAATTCTTCTTCTATTCCTTCTTCTATCTCAGAAAATCATTTTATTTCCAGTTCAGATTTTAATTCTTCCATTAATATTCCCATTTCTACTTCTGAAAGTTCATTCTGCTTCTCCTTCTTCTTCTGATAATGATGCTGTTTTGCATCACAATAATACTGCACATGATGGTATTCCTGCAATTAGAGCTTCTTCCAGACCTGTTCAACTTCCTGCAAAATTTAAGGATTTTGTAATGGCTAAACCAATTCATAGACAGATATCTGATTCAGATTCTATTTCTTCATCATTCAGTGTCTTTTCTGAACCATCCCTTGCTCATATGTCTGAATCAAATCTCCATAGTTTGTCCTTGGTTTTTTCTGCTTATGAACCTTCCTCCTACAATCAAGCTAAAGACCATCCTGAATGGGTAGAAGCCATGAACAAGGAGTTGCAGGCCTTGGAATTTAATGATACATGGACTTTAAGACCATTGCCACCTAACAAAAAGGCAATAGGGTGTAAATGGGTTTACAAAACCAAGTTTAAACCAAATGGTGAAGTTGAAATATGCAAAGGAAGGGTAGTGGCAAGGGGTGATAAGCAAGTTTCTGGCAAAGATTATAAACATACTTTTAGTTCAGTAGCAAAGTTGACTACTGTTAGGGTCATTTTGGCTCTTGCTGTTGTGAAGAAATGGGACATTCAACAATTGGACATAAACAATGCCTTCTTGCATGGGTTCCTTGAAGAAGAGGTTTATATGACACCACCTCCAGGTTATCTTAAGGCAAAGCCTGGTGAGGTTTGTAAACTGAAAAGATCAATTTATGGTCTTAAGCAAGCTTCTAGGGTGTTGGAATCAGGAATTGACTAAGTTTCTGATTGGTTGGGGTTTTGTTCAATCAAAACAAGACTATTCCATGTTTACTTTAACAAAAGATAATTCTTTCACAGTTCTTGTGGCTTATGTGGATGACTTGTTGCTCAATGGAAATGATTCAAGTGTTATTTCTGATTTGAAGACAACATTACATTCTGCTTTTACAATCAAGGATCTAGGATCCTTGAAGTATTTTCTTGGAATTGAAGTCTCAAGATCTGATTCTAGAATTTTATTGAATCAGAGGAAATATATTTTGGATCTTCTTAAAGATCAGAATATGTTGAATTGCAAAACAGCTTCTTTCCCTTTTCCCAAGGGTTTGAAGTTAAGCAATTTTGAAGGGGATTTGCTGCAAGATCCAGAAGTTTACAGAAGACTAATTGGCAAGCTGTTGTATTTGAATATGACAAGGCCAGATATTTCCTATGTGGTGCAAATATTGAGTCAGTTTCTGGCTTCTCCTAGGGTTCCACATTTCAATGTTGCTCATCATGTTTTGAGGTACTTAAAGGGTACAGTGAACTTGGGGTTGTTCTATCCTGCCAATTCTGCTATTTTGTTATCTGCATACAGTGATGCAGACTGGGGAGCTTGTGATGATTCTGGTAAATCTCTAACAAGATACTATGTTTTTCTGGGAAACTCTTTGGTTTCTTGGAAAACTAAGAAGCAAAAGGTGGTTTTTAAGAGCTCTACTGAAGCAGAATATAGAAGCATGGGTCAGACTACAGATGAGATTATTTGGCTTCAGAGGTTGTTGGCTGAGTTAAATGTTGATGTTCCAACACCAATTACTCTTCATTGTAATAATGTTTCAGCGCAACATATAGTAGAAAACCCTTGTTTTCATGAACGCACGAAGCACCTTCGAAGAAAACATCAAAAGCTTGATGTTCATTATGTTAGAGAGGCTGTTCAATCTGGTATTTTGCAGCTGAAACATGTTTCTTCTATCTTGCAGCTTGCAGACATTATGACAAAGCCATTAGGAACTGATCAACATCGTTCTTTGGTGTCCAAGATTGGTTTGGTTACTCATGCTTCATCTCAAGAATGGCCTGGTTTCTCTGTACCCAATCATTCTTGAGGGGGGGTGTTGAGCTATCTTGCTGATGTGGCAAGTTTGTTAGAGTTTGTTATTTCATAACAAACTTCTTCTAGAAGTTCCTTGTATAGTTCTTACACTATATATTCTTCTTCTTCTAATGTAAATTATCAGCTCATAATCAAAATACCAAAAATTAATTTTACCTCTTTTTCTCTTAGTTTTCATCTTCTCTGCTATTTTGTCCAGATCTTTATTATTAATTAACTATTATCTATTAAAGATCTTGAAAATTAGCATTTCAAACACGTATGTGATTCTAGCAAATGTCATTTCAAGCTTAGAACATATATAATGTGATCAAACTCACATCGATGCTATGCCATTAAATTTCTTCGATCTTGAACCAAATAAGAATGCTCAAACTTAGCTTTGAGCACCACTTTATTTTTTAAATGTTATAATTCATATGTGATCATGCACAATAGCTATCACAAATAATAAACAAGATATATATAGAGATATATGTTTATGTTTGATTGAAAAATAAATAATGTTGATTGTTTAAATTAAAGTCTTGGACATTTTTATGTTGAATCGGTTAAATTGATAGCTAGACTAAAACTTCAACCTTTTGTTGTATATATGTTTATTATACCTTTAAATGTAATTCCATAATGCACTCCAAAATCTAATTCAATTACTATAAGCTAAGCTTACTGCCAATCTTCAAATTTCTTGTTACAATTTGTTAATCAAAACCCTTAATATATACACCCACATATATAAAACAATCGGAGCATTTAACTCAAATATAACCCAAGCTTTGAGTTTATTTACATATTATTATTGCATCAATGAATGTATGTAATGTTGATCGCCCGTCTAATCAAATCCATGGATATATATATAAGCTCAGGGATATGCTCTTAGATAAAGTGAATTTGGAGAATATGGCTTCTCATGCTATCGAATGGGGAAATTTTTATAAGCAAATTTAGAGATATATATGGAAGAACTAAATTTGGTTGGCAATTTTTTTGTCCTTTTAATTAATTTTTGCCTAAAAAAGTGACATTTGGATAGAGAAAGAACCTTACAACAATGTCATGCTTGTGAGTAAGAGCTCATGTCTCGTGAACTCCCACAACTACCAAATCCTCTAGAAAACATACTTGATTAAGCTCCTATTCAATTTTGATCATGCAAGTGTTGAAACATTATCCACCAAATTTTCTTTTTTATATCACTTTTTTTTTATGTAACAAAATGAAAAATAAAGTAAATTGATATAATAATAAATAATTAAACCATACAATAGAAAGGTTGGTGGGATTTAGAAGTGCACCACAAGGTAATAAGGGCATAAAAATTTGGTCAAAAGTTACATATGGTTGCATATACCACAATTTAATTGAAACTTCAACGAAGACATGATCAATGTAATTGATCCAAAATATATTCCACGAGTCAAAGGTAAAAACAAATTGAATAGTATAATGTAATGCAAGATATATATGACCATTTTTTTTTATTTTTTTTTAACCAGGGAATCGAAAATAACTTTCAATGGACCATGTATTATTTGTATAGAAACAAGGGAAAATAACTTTGAATGATGCGAATTTTGGGTCGTATCTAGTATGATAATAGTGTGAGAAAAGACTACACATTATTACTTCCACGAGACCACAATGGATTGTTTACAATTTGTCATGATCTTATATAGCGGGTAAAAAAAGGGAGTATTTTTGAAATAATTTTTCGTAAGCTATTAATAGTTCAACCTAGTTTTTTTTGGTGTTTAGAGAGCCATAAGGGCGGGGTGAGAATCGATCCCAGGACCTCTTAGAATCGGAAGAGAAGCTCTAACCACATAAACTATCCCTCACTCTCATAGTCCAACCTAGTTTGATCAATTCAATGTTTTTTTTAGAGGATAATATCTTTAATTAATATTAAAATAACAATCGCTAACATTACCCTTTCCCCTAAATTATACACGTGTCAGCTTCTCTTTTAATTTTTTTCCTGCCCAAACTTTTTTATTCTCTTATAACTTTTTTTTTTTTTTTTTTTTTTTGGAAAAATTAAATATTAAGGGTCTGTTTTGATTTGCTGAACCGAACAGAATATTTTATGAGAGAAGGAAATTAGGAACTGAAAATAAGCTGAAGAGAACATGCCCTAACTGCAAAGTTATTTTGTACAACACTTATCTTAAGGTACATATAGCTAATCTTAAGGAAGGCAAATATTAACACTCTATATATAAGCTGAAAAGAACGTGCCCTAACTGCAAAGTTATGTTATCGAATAAGATCCCACATGATTTTATTTTTTCTAATTTATAAATATCTTTCCTTATTTTGTACTTCCTCTGTTTTTTTAGTTGCAACACTTCACTTTTCACGCTTACTGATGCATGATTTTAATCGTTAATATCTTTATTTACCAATATGTAAAAATTATAAACAATTGATAATTAGTATAAGTCGAGACGAATCTAACAAGATTTCACATGATCGATTATATTTTTACTTAAGTATAAATCATTAAAGATAGTCAAAGTAAAACAAATGAATAATGTACAAGTCAAACGGTTGCAATTATAAAAAAACGGAGGAAATATTAATTTTGGAATACATGACAAATTCACACGCAAATTAGTGTAATTAATGAATATATTTTATTGGTCTATTCTCTTCAGTTTAATTTCAGTTCACTTCAGCTCCAATCAATTCAGTTCAGTTCAACTCCTAATTTCCTTCTCTTATAAACAATTCATTTCAGTTCTATTTAGTTTAGCTCCAATTAGTTCAGTTTAGTTCAATAAATCAGATCAAGCCCTAATACTCCGTATTTTTTCTTTTAACTTTTTATATATATAATTCTTAAGGGCTTAAGGCTATATGTAGCATTTTCATTTTACAAATTTAAAATAAGAAATTATTAATGGTCAAAATAAAGGACAAAACACAAACACACAAAAAAAAAAAAAAAAAAAAAAAAAAGTTGTCAACATCATAGAAAGGTGACGCGTGGAACAGAAACCCATGAAGAAGAAGAAGTCCGTTAGCACTTCACGGAATTTGAAAAAAGAGGCTTTTCTTTTCTACAATTTCATTTCCTTTGTTTTCTTTTCCACCCCTAAAATAATTAATTAGTTGGGAGGTCAAAAAAATCGAGTCTTTCTTTTTCCCGTTGCTTGGTTGCAAAACTCACATTTCTCCCACTCCAAAAAAATCACTAGTATTATTACTATTGTATAGAAGAGAGAGAAAGAAGAAGAAATGGATTGTTTCGAAGCATTGCACTCAACAGAAGGAAACCAAGAATCTAAAATAAAAGGTGTAATGACGCACGGTGGTCGTTATGTTCAGTACAATGTCCACGGCAGTTTATTTGAAGTTTCTTCTAAGTATGTTCCTCCTATTCGTCCCATTGGTCGTGGTGCTTCTGGCCTCGTTTGGTATGTTTTTATTTCATTTTTCTAATCTTTCTTAGCTGTTGTTTCTTAATTAATTAATGTTCATTTATTATGTGGGTTTGAATTTTGGTGTGTTTTTCTTGTAACAAGTTCTTGTACCAAATGGATACCAAACAATATATAGTCACGTTGATAGTGTAATTTTAACGAGCATGCAAGCAAGAGTCTGAAGACGGTGTCTCATATCAAACTTAGTCCATATTTGTATAAATAGAAAATGTTGTCTAAGTGACAATAAGTTATTGTGAGACTGTTTCGTACAAAGTAGGTAAATACGAATTGAAGTAGTTAATAAGACTAACAGGTTTTCTAATGGGTAAGGTTGTTTGAGTTTGGAAATTTTGATGGGTGTTGTCTAATTTGGTTTAAAATTAAAATTTGGGTTGATTGATATTGATTGACTTATTAGAGCTAAATGAAAGAGGGGGGGGGGGGGGGGGGGGGGGGGGGGTTGTATATATAGTGTGTTTGTCTCTTTTGATGTCTTAGTTGAAACTTTGACTATTTATTGTGTCTTGCTAATAATTTTGAAGCATGTATGAATGAGGTTGAGAAGTTCTTGTGCTTGCATGTTTCTGAAGAGCTTTATTTCTTTGATAAAACCAAATAAAAAAATCATAAGAATTTATTATTCATTCATCTACTAATTTATTTGTTTTGGGAGATCAAAACAGAAAATTGGTGTTTCTGATTGTTAATGAGCAAATACTGTATCTTTTCTTATCAGTTCATAATTGAAAATAGATGCTGTTGATAAATTTAAAGTTATCTTCAATTGGTGGTTGTTATTAATAATGAACATTACTATAGTCTTTGTTGTTAGTCCATGAATGAAAATAGATGTTGTGATTGTTGATAAATGTATTGTTACCTTCGGTTGCTGGTTGTTATTAATAATGAACACTACTATAGTAGCTATTGTTAGTCCATGAGATGCTGTGAATCTGTGATTGTTGATGAATGCATTGTTATCTTCAGTTGTAGGTTGTGATTACGATTGAACTTTATTAAAGTATCTCTTGTAGCCCATGACTTGAAGTAGAAGCTGTGAAACTGTGATTATTGTTGATAAGTGTATTGTTATCTTTAATCTAAATTAGTTTTGAAGGATGGATGCTGCTATCACTACTTGACTTTGAATTACACAAGTATTGTAGTCTTCAACTTAAAAGAGAAAATTTGCCGAAGGAAATTTCATAGGTTGCTGTCTTTTTTCCCCCTGCCCTTTTGCTTGCCTTTTGTGCTTATTTGGTTTTTCTGTAGACATTTTCATCGAGTGTGATCTGTCTCAAAGTACATAGGAAAGAGTTTGTGTCTGGTTGGCTTACATGATGTAGGGCAAGACTTATGCTATACGGGTTTACAACTGTCAGAGAAATAACACAATTCTTTCTTTCCAGTGCTGCTGTGAACTCAGAGACACACCATGAGGTTGCTATCAAGAAGATTGGTAATGCATTTGACAATATAGTAGATGCAAAAAGAACTCTGAGAGAGATCAAACTACTTCGCCATATGGATCATGAAAATGTGAGCTTGCTTTCGCAGTTTCATTATGTGTTAGCCTTCTAGCTGTAAAGATTTCGCTTTTCATAAGTACAATCTCTGATTATTGCATTTAGTTTTTTGCTGCAATTGCACACATCTTCATGCAAGGTTAATGGTGAATGCCCAAATCTTTCATGATGCATGTCTCCTATTTGTCCCAATGTAACTTTTAGTATGGAGTAGCAGTAGTCTCTAAATTTTATCAGAATTTAATTTTCTTGTATTGATGCAGATTATTGCCATAAAGGATATCATCAGACCACCAAAGAAAGAAGCATTCAATGATGTTTACATTGTTTATGAACTGATGGACACTGATCTTCATCAGATAATTCGCTCTAACCAAGCTTTGACTGATGATCATTGCCAGGTTTGTCATGATTACTGCAATTGAGATCAAGTTCTTAGGAATCCCCAAGTCATTCTTAGGCTTTCTTTGGTTCAAAGGGAAAAGAATTCTATGTTAATGGAAATCGAGTTTCAAATCAGTTTGCTTTGTTTGATTCTTACTAGAGAAGGTGAAAAAGGGAAATGAATGAGAAGGAAATTGAAAGAATATGGAGAAAAATATGACATTGCTTCCTTTGAAAAGAAAACTCTTTTCCACCCTTGAGAGAACATTTTTCCAAAAGATTATTTTCACTCCTATACCAATGAGAAAATCTGTTTTCCTGAAAAATGATTTCATTCTCTACCAAACGCAACTTATTGTGGTTCATTTGTTTCTGTTAAACTAAACTTAAAGATTCTCAAGGTAAACGGATACAATCCACTGTACTTGGATAGTGTTTGAAACTAGTTAACGGTTTGGGATATCCCTGAAGTTTGAATAAATCTATATTTCCACTGTTTTAAACATGTTATTTACCCATTCAACTTGCTGTTAACTTTGCTCCATCCAAGTTGTTAAAGAGACTGATACTTTTTGTGGATTGCAGTACTTCTTATACCAGCTATTACGCGGTCTAAAATATGTACACTCTGCAAAGGTCTTGCATCGCGATCTCAAGCCTAGTAATTTACTTCTAAATGCAAACTGTGACCTAAAGATTGGAGACTTTGGGCTGGCTAGGACCACCACTGAGACAGATTTTATGACCGAGTATGTTGTAACTCGCTGGTATCGAGCACCTGAGTTGCTCCTTAATTGTTCAGAATACACAGCTGCAATTGATGTCTGGTCTGTTGGATGTATATTTGGTGAAATCATGACAAGAGAACCCTTGTTCCCAGGCAAAGATTATGTTCACCAGCTGAGGCTTATTACTGAGGTAAAGTTCTGCCCTCCCTCTTATCTTCTAGTTACAGTTTATTCCTCTGAAGTTCAGTTCATGAGGAAGTAAGTTCGAAGCTCAGACTTTGAAGTACTTGGTTAAGCTTGAGGAAGGCATCCTCTGAGGTTAGCTTGATACTTGATGTCTCGTCAGCTGGTAAATTCTATCTGTATTAATTATAATAGCCAACGTTTTATGTATATGGCCTAGAAATGATCATGCATATATTATAAATTTCATGGATTTAAGTACATTAGTGTATATGCCACTTTTCTAAGTGCTTTGGTGCTTTCATGTCACATTGTGCTGACATTATTTATGATTTACCATGATTGTAACATTCTTCATAAGGCATGTAAATTGTACCATTGTTTGATGCCTTTAGTACACAAACGTTGTATCTTTAGTACATTTAAACTTAGCATGCTGCAAAATTAAGATTATGTGTACTATTTCTGTTTCTCAGTAATCAGACTGAAACATTATGTCATTTTGGATCCAAAAGTTGATAGGGTCACCAGATGATTCGAGCCTGGGCTTTCTGCGGAGCAACCATGCCAGGAGATACGTGAAACAGCTTCCACAGTACCCAAAACAGCAATTCTCAGCAAGGTTTCCTAATATGTCCCCAGCAGCCACTGATCTGTTGGAGAAGATGCTCGTCTTTGATCCCAACAAACGCGTTACTGGTACTGAAGAAAACCATTTTGTATTTACATTTACTAGTATTCCTCTTTAAAATGGAGAACTTTTTTGGTTCATCTTTGATTAATCTTCTTTGTGTGCTCATCTGTTTGCAGTGGATGAAGCACTGTGTCACCCATACTTGGCCTCCCTCCATGATATCAATGATGAGCCCATCTGCTCAGCACCTTTCCGTTTTGATTTCGAGCAATCATCCTTGACAGAAGAGAATGTGAAAGAGCTCATCTGGAAGGAATCAGTGAAGTTCAACCCAGATCCCGCTCATTAAGTAAAAATGACAGGACAAATCGCTTTGCTTCTGCTACAAAAGGTAGTCTTCTGCAGTTTTTACTCCTGCATACGCTGCTCATTCTTGGAGGAGACCGCCTTTTTAGGTAAATGAAGCTATTTGTCAAGAGTCAGCACCAGTTCTTTCATTCCGAAATGTTAGCCAATTTGGATTATGTATTTAGCTTCGGTTCCTTGTAAAAGAGTTGATGAAATAGGAAAATAAGGAAATTTGAGTTTCTCTATAGCTAGAATTTTAGATTATGGACAATTATATGACCTCTTAAATACTTATTTTAGTTTATTTTGTATAACTTGCTCAGAACTTCTTGACTCTGTATATTTACTGAAGTTGAATACATTCTCTGCATTCAGCCTGTATTTAATCAGAACTACCTTCTATTATTGCAATTTCTCATCCTTAGTAACTAGAATATATAGTCATCAATCCTTTTTGTCCGGAATTAGTTCACACTATCTCACTTCTCATATTCAATAATATGACATTGTTTTATGAATATACCTTTATAATAGTTTAGTGTTATTTCCATCACTACCCTGTCACTTTAAGAAACGGCACGTTAGATAATTCATACATAATCTAAAATATTTTAGGAAATGTGACATCTTTTGTGACTATCAATTTCTGATAGAGTGAGCAAAATTATTCTCTAGGCAAGGAATCTAGTATATCTCGGTACCATAAGATACGGGGTAATAGATAAGGTTTCTTAAGCTTTTTTTTTTATTTTTTTTTTCTCTTTTGACACATTCATAGTAGGTTTTGGAGTTTCTAACCAGCTTCTCAAATCTCAATCTCATTTCCATAAATACACTGATATGCTTCTCTTAAGCTAGCTCCCTTTTTCTTTGGTAGGGAAATTGAAACATACTCCATAGATCTAATCGAAACAGTATATGATATCACATTGTAAAATCCTTCATTCTCTATGGTAAAAAGCAACAATACATTTCAGACAGAAGAATAGAGTAATGTAAACTTTCATTCATATCTTCTTTGCTTCTAGACTGGCTTTTCATCCATCAAAGATACCTCTTTCTCTTGTAAGAACACGTTTGGAGTTTGACATCGTCGATTGGCAAAGGATCTTTAGGATACTCACATTCTGTTTTATGATCAGCTCCTTGATCAGCCAACGCTTCACAAGGTTTAGGTGTTACATCGCTTGAGATCCCACCAACATCAGTGCAAGCCCACTGAACTTTCTTTGGTTTAGCAGCCATCGTTATGGTCACATTCGATATACAAATCTCAGTAAAAGGATCACCCGAAATCCCTTCTAATCTAGCTGCCATTTTCACATCATCAGCTACCATATCTCTGTAGTTGATGTTCTTTATAGTAGGAAGAGCATTCGGATCATACTTGTCATCAGGATGAGACCCGTAATTCCCTGTCATCCAAAACGCCCATTTCATTGTATGCATTGTAAACCCCTTCACATATATATCCTTCACAAAACCTCCTCGTCCTGCTCCTGTCTTGATTCTCACTCCTGACTCCGAGTTTATGGCCACTATGTTCTCTGCCCTGACATCCTGTATTCCTCCTGACATTTCGCTACCTAAAGCAATCACGGCACTTGTTGGAGAAATACATGTTAAACGACGGATTATGAGCTGCTTCGTGGGCATTCCGAAGGAAATTCCATACTCATCCCACCCACTCTTGACAGCAACACAATCATCCCCAGAGACAATGTAGCAGTCTTCAATTCTAGTGTTTGTGCAGGAGTCTGCACCAAAAGGGCAGTGCAAAACACATGTAATTAGATTAACAATAACTTTTCTTTCTCCTCATCATGTCTAGACTATTACCCCTTAATATAATTGGAGGTACCAAAGTTTGTACATTCTATTTCAACAAATTAACAATCGCAACCATAACCATTTAAGGTACCACTACAATGATCAAAGGTATCACCATAAGTCCATAACCATGTGATATACTATCACAACTACTCTCTTCACTAGGGATTGGAGTTATATTGCAGCTCTCAGAGAATCACAGAACATTTTTCGATATGTTATCGTTAACCAATCTAGATTAGTATACAGTCTATACACTACATAAATAGTGAAGGGAAACACTAGGAGTACTCAAACATCTATTAAAGTAAAGCACTATAGTAAAAAAACTAGCAAATTTTATCAAAGAACCAAAATATACCTGGGTTAATCCCATCAGTGTTAGGAGAGTTAACAGGAGCACTGATTGTAATGCCTTGAATTATTATATTGCTGTCATGATGAAAAATTATCATTAGATTGTATAAAAAATGTTGTAAATGATGCTTAAAAAGAAAATCAAAGTAAGTTTACCTGCTATAAACGGGATGAATGTTCCATGAAGGTGAATTAATGAGAGTGATGTTCGATATTTGAATACCGTCAGAATACAGAAGCTCTATTAAGTAAGGCCTTGTATTCTTAAGCTGCTTATGATGGAATTTCTGCCACCACATTTCACCTTGACCATCAATTGTGCCATTTTCCCCTGTTAATGTAACATAGTAACTCCATATTAATATATTTTTTAATGTATATTAATACTATGATTAGACAAACTTTGGTTACAACATTGAAGTGCATGCTAATTATAATTTCTGAGTAGTGTACCTGTGATTATCACATCTGTGAGGTTGCTACCAGTGATTAGGCTGGCATATCTTCCACCACCATCCCTTCCATGACCATATGATGGCAAGGGCGCGATCAATGGCCACTCGTTCATGTCCTGTTGTAGGAGTAATGTGTGTTTTAGCATATGAAAAAATGAACTAACACCATCTTAATTTTTTATATTTATGGGTTTGTCTAGCATACCACACGTTGTTTAGAGGTGTTAAACGAGTCATTTGAATGTGATTTGGTTCAAGCCATATTTAAGGGTTTAGCCATTTGGCTAGGATCTTACTACTGAAATTATCAGGTTGGTTTGGATCGGGTCAAGTTCAACAAACATTGGGTGCAAGTCAAGTTTTGGTCACCCAATGTAATTTAAGACATAAGTCTAATAACCAATGCAATAGTACGTAACTATATTTAACTAACAAAAAATCACCCAATAATATTTCATTAAAATTATAATACAAGTATAAAAAAAAAAAAACCGTAATAATTAGAAGACTAAAAAAAAAAAAAAAAAAAAAAAAAAAAAAAAAAACCAAACCTGAGAAGCTAAAAGAACAGCATCCTTGTGAAGAAAGAGAGTAAAATGACTAGTAAGATTGAAGCTTCCAGTTAACCATTTTCCAGCAGGAACAAACAGCAAACCTCCACCGTCCGATTCAAACTGGCTAAGATGATCAACGGCTGTCTTAAAAGCTTTAGTATTAGAGGTGTTTCCATCACCTACACCACCAAAGTCAGTAATAGAAGCACTATGACTTCTGCAGCTCATTGCAACATACTCAAAATTTTCCAACACCGCCCTTGTTTTTCTTCCTTCGACGCCTTTCGTATCCATGATTATTCCAACTAAAAAAACCAGACAAAATAATACTACACCCATTTTTTGTACCTGAAACAAAAATTAAATTTAGATAGAAAAGAAAATATTTAATTAAAATGTAAACAAAGTTTTATACAAAAGAACATGTAAAGAGAGGTTGTTTAACTATGTTTCTTGTTACCTTATAAGTTGTTAAAGAAATTCCCTTTAGATGCATTTTTTGGGAATAATGTGGTTTAGTTTTGGATTGTATGAATGATGAATTTGTGTATGTGTGAATTTATATATTTGAGAGAAAGTGGAAGGAAAAGTTTTGCTTTTTGGGTCCCAAAATTTAATAATATAAGAATAATTAATCAACAAAGTTCACGGAAGTTATTACTGTTTTCTTAATGGTTATGGACTGACCTTATATTATTCTTGGATTGTAGCAGCTAGCCAGCTAGTAGTTTGTTTTAATTTTATCCTATAGAATGTGCTGTGGAGTATGGAGTATTGTCGTATGGATAATGGACTATGTGTTGGTCGTTGTCGCGACTTGTGATACGGAGTATAGTCTACCGTATTCATGAGCTACTCGAGCCGAGCTTGATTTATAGTGTAAACTCCATTCAGTAACCTATCATAGAAGCTAAGGGTTGCAACAAATCCTGCAAATTTGTGACGCAAATATTCTTGCCTGCCAAAGTTGTGTGCACACAACATTAACCGTTGATGACGATTGTTTACTGGTTTCAGTGTTGTGCACTCAACTATATCTTGTCTGCTTAACTTTAATTGATAACACAAAATGTCATAAACCAAATTCTCATTGGATTGCGATTTTAAAGTTTTAAATGTTGGATTTCGGGAAAACTCCTCAATCTGGAGTGTGTACTCTCTTCAATTAACCTAATCTGATCTCATAAACGTGTCAAAAAAACCGTGTCACAAGTATTTTGAAATAGGATAAGTATAAACACGACTCTGTATTAAGTAAGCAACCATACATATGCACCAAATTAGTGTAGCATAACGTGCATAAGGATTTACATGGTAAAAGATAAGATAAATAATCAAATAAACAGAGTCCACTATGAAAACGGAAGAGCACACTCAACACCCACTACTACTTGTTGCTTCCACAACAAAAACTACCACTAACTAATTAATTGGTTAGTTTAGTGGTACCGAATAATCTTAGTTACACAACAGCTTTTTTTTTTTTTATTACTGCCATTTACAAGAATAGCTCCAAAATTATTGTCAATTAATTAAAATTCCTCTCAAAACTTTCCAGTGAAGGTTTAATCAAATGGTTGTTGCACTAACCTATATTAATAGCATTGAGCAAATAGAGCAATCTTTCAAGCCATTTTTGTAAGAACAAGAATGTATAAGGTGTACCAATAACTTTTTTTCTAGAGTAACATGTTCGGGTTTCTATACTATATTTGGTAGGTGATAAAAAATGACGATAAATGTAACATAATTATGCCAATCTATATTGTACGGCAATACAACCTCACCTCTAACTCTCTAAGTTAAATAAACAAATTTGATTTGATCAACTATACCTACCTTTTTTTTTAGGGAAATCAACTATACCTACTATAACTACTTAAGGTAATCTTAAAAGTAGTAATAGTTGATCATGAAATTTTGTTTTAATATTACTATCTGCTATAAATATATTTTAGTACTACCATATTTGTCAAAAAAAAAAAAAAAAAAGTAATACCATATTAACAATAACCTTCTCAAGACCATTGTTAGCACAATCAATCCAATTTATTTGATCCATAATTGAACACCACCTAAAACTCAACAATGATTTCTCAACACAAACATGAATTATCACTAATTTGTTAAATCTCATTTAAATAGATATCGAGCCAATACAACCAAACTAGCCTATATACGAAGTACTATGTAATATAGATTAATTAAAATCAAATCACATCTACACGACTCATTCGATACCTATAACAGCTCTAGATTATGATCATGGGCTTGATGGCATGAACATGGTGGGTAATGGGACCCAAAGTATGAGGAAAGTTTTGTCAGACAGCATTTTGCACAAAGTATAGAACCCGTGAGCCACAAGTTCGTCGCGACGTGAGATCATCCTATAATATTATTATTAGCGGCCACCTAAGTTTCTCACGGGTTTATGTTAAGTGGAGGGCAACACTACTACACATTACACTTACACTACCCCTTTTTGTTTTTTTTTTAACTCTTTTGTTTGTATTGCAATATTCACAAGTACTACACATAATTTTCCTAAGTGTTGTTCCCTATTTATATTTCCTATTGTATACATTGCATTCATTTAATACAATTTCTTTCATCACTTTCGGTAGGTTGTCAACTTTTCATGCGCATGAATGGACTATCCAATCCATTCGCAGAATAAACAAGCGGTTATTTCTCTGAATCTAGTGTCTCAATGTAGTAGATTTATCTATTTCTGAGCATATTGCCAGTGGGCCATTGCGCTAGGCATATTGTGCCAATTTACAAAAACAAAATAGATGTTGGGTAATCCCTTTTATCATATTTCTCATAGTATTATGAGTCCTCATTATACTTATATGTTATATTTACCTAACATTTATCTTAGTGATATTTTAAGATAGAATTATGTTTAATATTGATAGAATTTAAGTATTATCTTATTAGGAATTGAAGTTTAGGGTTTGCGGAAGACAATATGCTCTGTAACCAATAAACAACAACATCGAAGCCTTAATATCAATGATGGGGTCAGCTACATGAACAAAAACTTCATTTCATAACAAATTATCATACAAAATGCCCTTTTTGCGTTCGTATGATTTCATTTATGTGCTTAGCAATTTTCTAGCCACACAACATATAGCATATGTTAATCAGTCATTAATATGGTTATTTTTTTTTGGGTGGCGAGGCACCATGGTACTTGGTGCAAACTATTCAAGTATGTAACAATGGAGTATGAGAGAAGCTTGGGGTCTCTTGTTGGCTTTTAGGAATATTATGATGCTATTAACATAAATAGTCTATTTTATGACAATGACATATCCAGGAATGTGGGGATGGGGGTACGAAAATTCGGCTTGTGAAAATAATACGAATTTGCTCAACAAACTAAAATTTCAGTTATTTATTGTTTCTATCCACTATCTTATTACTCATCAAATGTATCCTTTACTTCTTAAAGGTTGTCTATATATTTTTTTTTGAAACAAATCAATTCATTAATAAAAAGCCATTCGGCATCTACAAATGAAATCAAAATTAACAAATACATAAAATTGAATCAAATTAGGGTTTCCTTCATCAAAGCTACGATCGTTGAAAAGATCTTACACTGTGGTACATCTCTCGCACACATCGCTGGAATATACAGTCTTTTCGGAGAGACGGTCTAACGATTTGTTGTAGCCGTAAGGATGATTCTCATCTGATTCGCCTGAACGCATTTGAAAACACTACTAAAAATTAAGGTTTTTGCGACCGCCTCAAACGGTCGCAGAAAACAGCAAAAACGGTCGCAATTCATAATTGCGACCGTCAACGGTCGTAAAGGGATGGTCGTTATTTCCGTGGTCGCAAAAAAAAAATATTACGACTGTGTGACGGTCGCAGATTTATTGCGACCGTTTTTGTTATTTTCAACGACCGCAAAGGAAACGGTCGCAAATATAAATAATTGCGACCGGTAAAAGAAGCGGTCGCAATTAGTGAAATTAGCGACCGCTTTTGGCCGTCGCTAAAAGTTGAAAAAAAAACAAAAAAAAAAATATTACGCACCACCCCTGCTCTTCACAGCTACGCCCCCCACTTCTCACACCCAAGCCAACTCCACCCACTGCCCTTTCCCAGCCAATCACCTTTACCCACCACACTGCACAACTTAAAACACCACCCAATCACCACGAAAACCCCAGCCACCCACCACGAAAACTAGCAAAAATCAACCCAAAACACAGATAAAATCAAACCCAAATAAAACAGAAAATCCAAACAAAAATTCAAACGAAAAAAAGACAAAATTCCAATGATTAAAACATGGAAAAATTCGAATTAATAAAAAAAAACAGACAAAATTCGAAGTAATAAACCACAAAATCGAAAATGATACAATTATCAAACCATAATCATCCAAAAAATCAAACCAAAATAAAATTGACAAAAATCAACCCAAAAATCGAAACGAAAATCAAACATACATAGTAATATTAACAAAAATAACAAAATCAAACCCAAACATTAACAAAAAAATGAAAACGAAAATGAATCCCAAAATGAACAAAAATTAACATTCGAGTGCTGAAATTCGAACAAAAAATCAAAAAAATTCGAATAAAAAATCAGAAAAACAAGTATAAACACGATAACATACCTTAAATCTCGAGTTGACTTCGAATTTCACCTTAAATTTGGTTTAATAAGGCCAAATTCGACCATGAAAAGTCTAGATCTAGACTTTTCATGGTCGAATTTGACCTTAAAAACCATCAACTTGTTAAGCCTTAAGATTGTGACGGTGGAGATAGTGGTGGTGAAAGACATGGTGGTGACGGTTGGTGTCGGTTGAATGTTTGGACGATTTTCGATCTATTTCGTTGAAGTGTGTCTGATTTCCGGCGATAAAAGTCAAAAAATGAAGGAGGAGAGGAGGAATGATGGAGGAGAAGAGGAATGGATCGGAGAGAACGAAAGATGAAGACAGAGAGGAGAGAGAAAGAGAAAAGAGAGAGAGGAGAGAGAAAGAGAAAAGAGAGGAGCGGCTGCTGAAAGTGTGAAAAGAAATTAGGGCTAGGGTTAGTGGGCTTTTATACCAAAAAAAAAAAAAAAAAAACTACTTTATTTGCGACTGTTGAAAACGGTCGCAACTAGCGACTATTTGCGACTGTGAGTTAAAACGGTCGTAATCTGCGACTGTTTTAGGCGGTCGCAACTACTTTATTTTTATTTTTAATTAATTTTCACATGTATTTATTAAAAAAAATTATTTAAATATACTTGCGACGGTTCAAATGGTAAAAAACGGTCGCAAAATTGCGACCGCCTTTAAAATGGTCGTAAAATTGCGACCGCCTTTAAAACGGTCGCAGATTTTTATTTTTGCGACCGTTTTATTGACGGTCGTAAAAAAACGGTCGCAATTTGCCCGAATTCTAGTAGTGAAACTTGACAGTCGTTGCAATCCCGAACAAATCTTTACCACAAAACTGACAATAGGGCAAAAGATAATTACCTTTTTGATGAACCCTAACACACAAACAAACCCTAAACATAAACAAACAACTAAACTAACAAAACCTAACAATTCTACCATAGGGAGACGGACGAATATCTACACTACTTGTGTAGATTTATTGAAACCTAAATTGCAAAACTAAATAAAATTAAGGGAAAAGGGCCGCAAATAGTCTAATTTCCCGGCCTAAGCGACCAAGATTTTGGAGAAACCCTAGAAGAGATAAGGAGAGAAGAGGAAGGAGAAACGAGAACTAGGTTTGTTTTTCTTTAAATGTTGTCTATATAATTGAACCAAACAAATAAAACTAACACAAAATAATAAAATTAAAGGTCATACAATTACACTTTTATAAAACTTTTTACACAAATTTTTATCTGGTCAATGATTGTATAAATAAACTATAAAATTAAATACTTGTAATAATATAAAGTATAACCAATTACAATTACTTTAATAACTTGTCACAATCTAATATGCAATTACACGAATTGAGGCATACTACTTACGGAGTATTAATCAATAAGTATTTAAAATATGAAAGTTTTATTCGAAGGAAAAAAAAAAGTATATGGAGGGCGTGTTCCGATTTACTGAAAACAACTGAACGTGAACTGAACTGAATTAAACTGAATAGAGTTGAAATGAATTGTTTACGAGAGAAGGAAATTTGAAAGTAAACTGAACTGAACTGAAAAGAACAGACCCTGATGAACATATACTACATTTAAAACTTATAATGCACAAACACTTATTTTTATATAATGAGAAATCATTAGACAATCATAGAATATTAATAATGTAGATGAATTAAGATAATATGAAGTATTTTAAATAGTTGATATTTGAAAGTAGTGTTCGTTATACGTTCAAGTATGAAACATCATACTATACTTAATAAACCAACACCTGATAAATTTGGAAAATTGCACTATTGAATGTGAACTATGTTTAATCATGTGTAATTTACGTTTATGTATTAATAAGATTTTACCTGAGTATTTGCGACTATATATGTTACTTCGCAGTGATTTATCAATTAACCAATACCTAAAAAAAAACATTATACTTTGTCAAAAAAAGAACATTATTTTAATAAGATCTTTATAAAATAAAACTTAAAAAAACATGTCTACATATTAACATATGTGTTAGGAGGTAAGGGTGTAATTGTGTTTGATTAATGTGGAACAAATCAATGTAAAATAAGAACGAGAAAAGCAATAAAGAAGATAAACAAAGAACATAAGGATTTATGTGGTTCGGTCAAAAAAATAGGCCTACATCCACGGGTGGGGGATTCGAGAGCTTCTTCACTATAATGGAGAAAGAAAGAGAGAATAATACGAAGAGTCCTAAATGTAATGGCTCAAAAGGTATGATCTAATTGATCAACTAAAACGTCCTTTTATAACATAAGGAGACCCTAATTAAACCCTAAAATTGTTCCCCAATTATACTCAAATAGCCGTCATAGAAAAGATAAAATTTTAGGAAATATTCCCTAAAATAATTAAGCTAAAACTGGACCAAAATAACACACAACTCGTCCAGGCACGGATGTGCTATACCGAGCACTTCGTCAACATCGTTCCAGCTTCGATAGGTCTTCGTAAAACGGCCATAACTTTCTCGTTTCTTATCAGATTGGTCATATGACCTATCGTTGGAAAGACCTTGAACCAAGCTATCACCACCAACTTGAATCGTCTCAAAATCACTTGTAATTTGAGAGATATCTGCATTGAAAGTCAGCCCTACTAGATTTCGAGTCACAATTTAATAATATGAGTGTAGTATTGTGCCATAAGGCCAATAACATGCAATAAGGCTAATAATGCAAACTTAATGGCAAAGTAGCTCATTGATTAATTTGGGCCATCATAATTTAGAGAAGTCCACTTTCATCGAATACTAACGAATTATTTTGTAAATGGTAGGCCACCCTTTAAGCCCATAATGAATTTGGAGATAAAGGCCGTCTTTGTTCCATCTGAATATCTGATACTCATACAACGTACCTGTACTTTTTTTTGTATGAAATATGAAAAGCCCTGCATTTGTAAACCTACAAGGCTAAAAGGGCTACACGGCCTACAGCACATAAAACATGTACTCGTACTTCCTCGATGTATTATGTATGTTATGTTTTGACTTTTACACAATTTATTTATTTACTAATATTATCAAAATACTGAATTTTATAAATTTTACTCATACTTACAGCCTTTAGAGGTATTATTTTATTTGTAAATGGTTTAGTTTTTTTTTTTGTTTATTTTTTTTTTATTTGTAATTTATCGACAAAATACGCATGATACTCTTTGTATATTTAGCTTTATACGGAGTAGCTTAGCTTACAACGTGTACACAATGTATATAAATTATAAATTCCTTTTGTATAGTTAATTTTTTTAAATAAGAAAAAGAAAGCAAGGGAGAGTAAAATGTCAAAAAAAAAAAAAAAAAAAATGTCAGAATTATATTTCTCAAGAATCGAGCTGATTTCATATTATACCCAAATTTAGTGAATGCCCAATTATTAGTTCAAATTTAGTGAATGCCCAATAATTAGTTCCTACACCAAAAACTTGATTTAATTTACATTACCCATCGGTTATATTATTTACATCTAATAGATATTAGTGATAGTGAGATCCAACTCAACTCAACCTCAATTGATTATCTTCTAAAGGGGGCATAGACAACAATGTATTTGTGTATCACCATAACGAAGGCACAAGCATAATGATAAGGAAAAAGATGAGGGGTCATAGGAAAAGGAAATACAAGATCAATGGAGAAAAAAAAAAATTTAGGGTTTTTCGATGCTTTGGTGCCATGTTAAGAATAATAACCTTTTTTTTTTACACAAAGAATAATAACCATTAACTTTCTAGAGTATTAATTATTTTGATTATAATTAATTTATTTCTACATTATTATCTATAAAAAAAAAAATTAAATATAAAGAAGAAATCCTAAAATCGATCAAGTAATTTAAACTTTTTTTATTTTATCAGTTCGGTCCGGATCTAGACCTAGCAAAACATGATATTTGATGTTTAATTTAAAATTTGCAATCCTAACTTAATTTAATTCAAAAGAAATTAAAAGATTAAAAACAACAAGCATATAATCACACTAACTAAACAATATACTACCTCTGTTTTTTTTTTAGTTGACACATTTTGATTTTAGCACTATTCACACTCTCTCCTTTGACCATGTTTTGTGCTTTATACGTAATACAAAATATAGTCATGTGGGATCTTGTTAGATTATTCACGATATATATTTTTAAAATATCAAATTTTCATAATTTTTGTTTATCGGCAACTAAAGATATGAATGATTGAAGTTGTGCATTGGCAAACGTGACTAAAGAAACGTATCAACTAAAAAGATACAGAGGAAGTATGAAATTGGTATTTCCTTTAAAAAAAAAAAAAAAAAAAAAACTGTAAATAGAATTCCATATACTTATAATATCTTATAGAATGAAATTATTATTATTTCTGATACATATTATACCATACATATATGTGTTAAAGCACCACCCAACCAAATAATCCTTCAAGGTTATATTGAAATGTGGATATAACATGAGGTAACCTATATTATTATTTTTAATTATGCTGGCTCTTGATACGATGATAAATAACTGATTTGATTAAAAGTTTAACTTGGATTTAAGGATTATGATTGGTTTTATTATACTCTATATCAAGATGATAATGAATAAAAAAAAAATGCATTATTGAGCTTAACGGCTTTGACGTAACCTCTTTACCCTACAAATGTGCTTCAATTATAAATTTATATAATATACAAATATACTAATTAAATTTGATTGGACGAAAATAGTTCCCTAAAAACTGGGTCTTTAGATAGCAATTAAAACTCCACTAATAAGGGTAGGAAAAAGCAAGCTAAGAGACATGCAAATTAAACAGCGTAGGAACATCACCTAACTTGGCATTTTCAAGTGCCCCCAAAAGCTGGGACATGCCTAAACCTCGGCTTAACGTTGATAACTAACAACGTTGAGAACTAGGACAAACTATAAACAAGAATAAAACACCACTTACGATATTGACAAAAAATTTGTTTAGGTAAGGTACGTAGTTGTTGCGCTCAACTTCTTTCGACTTATTTCACAACAAAATAAGTTCAGACTAGCTTTGCAGAGATTACATACACACTTTTATTTTCAAAAGTAGCGTAACACACCTTATTTTTCTTTGATGACTACTACTGAGTCCGGATGCAACTTTGTTACACCCCCAAACCCCAATAATACCCAACTTCCGGAAATATAAGATTTTAAAGACTTTTACACGTTTTACATCAATAGAGGCCATAATAATTATACCTTCCCATGCAGAAAAAAAAAAAAAAAAAAAGAAAAAAAAACTTATGTCGCCTAACTATTTAAAATTAAGTGGCAACTTCAATTCAGACTTGACAATCTAATATGTAATCACATTCATTAGGAAAAATATTATACTATCACAAGTTCACACTGCACATTCACAAGCTAAGCATTTCCATACAGAACAATCGATCAAAGTTAAATGCATACTGTCTTCTTAACATTATTATGGTTGTTCATATGCATTATCATGGCCTTTAGTCTCAAGATGCCACAACCAAGTACGTGTACAAGATTTTACAGCCTAACTTACAGGCAGAACATAACAAAGCCAGCGCGCCAGACTTAGCTTGTCATAGCATATATGGATCAAGGCTATCTGTCTATAGCATACAACGTATAGAAGATCACCAATTCATCAAAGCAAGGCTTATAATCTATAAAGAGACAATCAACCTCCTACTATAAATTTTGTTGAAGCAAGAAAACGATAGAGTGAAGATAAGACAGCTATTATCATATCCTATATCCTATATATATATATATATATACACACACACGTAGTATTGTAAACACTAATATCATGGTAAGATGATGCATTTTGTTAATTTGTTTGGTACGTACAACTACAAATTGTTCTAAATGCATGTTTAACAAAGTGCAAACATTGTTCAATTAAATAGTGCTAAGAATTAAAAAGAGAAAGAGTGAGACTGCTCCTTGTTCTTCATGCTTTTAGCCCTTTCCTTTTAATCAATGACTATGATATATAGCTTTAATTTCTAGTTTTGTTCTTATATAAATTCTTCAAAGATTTGAACTTTTATTCCAAGTTATTCTAGGGTGAAATTTCTACTACATTAATCCTAATCAAAAGTTTTTTCTCTTTAATTTTTTTTTTTACTTGGAAATTTATTTCATGCTTGTTTGAGTCATTACTAAAAACAACTTAATTAATTTACGCTTTGAGTCCTAGTTTGTCTTTGGTTGGATCGTGAAAGGAAACAAGACCTAATGCTTTATTAGTTCTGTGTGTTTATTTGATGAAGTCCTAATATATATCACACTTGCATACACACCAACTCATCTTCAACCATATAGCTATTTTCCAACACATATATTACACTCAAATAGCAAGTATTGTGTAGACATAAACTTTGTCTAGCATGGAAAAGAGATGAAAAGATCCTAAAATTGTGATTATGATCCTACAATTAAATACTTACTTGATCGAGTAACTTCCCTTATGCATGTATAGATTGTATAATGAAAGATCCTACAATAATAGTTTCCGTAGATCATCAATAGCTAAATGTATATATTGAAGAGAAAAAAGAAAATAAGGATTAAATTGCATAAATAATTAGAAAGAAAGCAAGATCAAGGGGTGTAGTCCAAATGATAGATCAAGAACATAGTTGCCTTGTTTTGATTTGCATCAGTGGAGCGAGCGTAGAATAGTATATGATGCCAACAATAATCAAGATAATACATACTTTTAGATGCATGAAGTAGAAGATATACTAATTTATATCCATCTTATGCTTCATGTATATAGAATATTATGGGTAAAAGATCAAGTATTGTATATAAAAGAAACTACATTGAAAGCTTTCTAGTGCATCAATTTCTCGAGAGCATAAAAATTATAACTTTACAATCAAACTGTGCTTTAGGTGCTCTATATGAAAAAAAGGGCCTTACATCTCATCATGATGAGATCGAGTAAGAACTCGAAATCAGAAAATGAGATCCTGTTAACAAGATAAAAAAAATCCCTAGATCTAATATCAACATAGATTTTCATCAAGTATATATAATAACCAGTTCAAACAAACTTAAGTCATGTGATTGATCTCACAACCAGGCTATTGAAATACATAGTCCATTTATATCATCATTAATAACTTTTGACACAGATGAAAAATTCATTAATAAATTTTGCAAAATTTACATTTTACAAACAGTAAAACCCTAGAATTAGAAGAATTCACACGTACACACAATGCAACTGGAATAGAATATATTTAAGTACATCAATAATCAAACTCTTTGCTCACAAACAAGCTAAGTGAACAACATAAAAGCTAAAAAAAAACCCCTTATTTTAGGCACATCACAAATTCACACCCAAAAAAAAAAAAAAAAAAAAAACATTCAATTATTTATAGATCTATTTCACATAGCTTAGGGTAACACCAAGTTTGGAGCACAAGGGAATCACTACTTATCTCCAAACAAGTACCCGAGTGATGAACTTCCTCCCGGAACAGATTTCACTTTTGTTGATGGACGATCCTAAAGATGAAAACAAAATAAAATCTTGATTTTGTTAGTACATATACCAAACTACAAATTAAAGCTAATCGGAGAATTTTCGAAAAATTATCAATTTAATTAGTACTCACAGTGATGAAATTTCCTGAATTAGGGCCTTGTGCTCTATGATAGTTATTGTTGGTGTTGTCTACCTTTTGTGGAGAGGAATTTTCTTCTTCTATGTCAGTACCATAAGGCGGGTTTATAGCCTTAGATGGTGATGGAGGAGGGTTATTCGCCGGTTGCCCTTCTTTCGAGCCAAACAAGTAGCCCAAGGAGCTTTGCCCACCACCATAACTTTCACCTCTACTCATGGTTTTTCTTAAAGAAAAATGTGATTAGCAAAAAGATAGGGCATGACAGATTTGACAATATATAGAAAGGTAGTTGATAGTTCTTTTTCTAAAGTGATTATCCTAATATCCCACCTAATACAGTGAGGCCATATATATTTGTACTAATTAGATGGACATGATTGTACATCAATCAGCATTATATGATTTGATGGGTGATTATTGTGTATAATTCTACGGTGTTGTTATATTAGGTGAATAATTAAGGAATAAACACACTGTCCTAGCTAGCTATATGGAACAGTTTAAAGTTACTAGCTGTCTTCAATTTGTGGTGTTTTACATGTTTTATCTATGAGGTTAACAGTTAATTAATAATTATAGCACCACCGCTAGTGCTTGGATGATGTACAAGCTCAACTCTATAAGAGCAAATAAGTTCAGATAAATCGAACTCAAATCATAATAAAGAACACAACCTTTTTTTTTTTACTCTTTTGTTGATTCTGGTACAAGTAACAAGTCAAAAAGAGAGCGCTTAAAGGAGAATAAAAGACTAAAAGAGATCCCTTAAAAAAAAAAAAAAAAAAAAACTATTTTAGAGGTGAAATTCTCATATACACCCAATGTTAAATTTTGCTCGATCATTTTGATGATTATTATTGCTTATATAATCATCTTTATTTGCACTCATGTTTATGCAACAATTTTCAAGTTGAGAGGAAATCCAAGATATCATATTACACTATCAAATTTATCTTATTAAGAGCCAACTCAAAATGGCATATTATATACAAAGTGTAATGCAAAATGGCATGAGAGAGATCAGAGTAGGGTTTGATAGGATTGTTTAAAATTATGATACCACATCAGAGAGTGGCCTGGTTAATTCTCCTATACATCTAGAATTAGTGATTTCATTGGAATATATTACCTTTACAACCCAACAAAGGATAAAAGATAGATAGTTAAATTACTCTAATTACAATCCTATATACAAGCCATAAATAGTTTACATATCTCTATATATTCTAATAAGCTAACGTTATTGGAACAAGCCCCCCCCCCCCCCCCCCCCCCCCACTCCCTTTTTTTTTTTTTTTTTTTTTACTAGAATGATGATATATACAAGTCAAACATTTAAAATATGCTCAAGGTAAAGGATTCAAAGCTGATTTCAAAGAGAGGATGGCCCTTGCATGCGCATCCGCAAAAGGCCACAAAGGGGCACGTTCCCGTATGCAAGGGCTTGCTTACTATGATGATATATACAAATCAAACATTTAACATATGCGCAAGGTAATTTAAAGGAGTGCGTCCGCACAAAGCTGATTTCAAAGAGAAGATGACCTTTGCGCATCCAAAAAGGGCATTCACACAAGGGCTTAATTCCCCAATTATTTCCACGCGCCTTTTTCTTAATTAGTTGTTGATTGTTCATTTAATGCTTGGAGAATATATATGTACGTTGTACTTGTCATTCTTTCATTATTCACAAAATATTAAACACTATTTAAGGGTTTATAAGAGGTTTTGTGAGGTGCATTTGAATTTCATACAATTCATGCTTGTATTCTCGTGTTCATTCACTATCAATACTACTTTATAGTGCAAAGTGGGTTTTTTCTTCGGTTCTCAGGTTTTTCCATGGTTACATCGTCTCCACTTACTTTATTTATTTCTTCATTGATTGATTGCTTACTTATTTGTTCATTGTTGTTGTGGCTATTGATTGCAATTAGTTCCACTCTAAATCATAACAATATATATTCAAAAAAAAGGCTGTTTCCGTTTATATCATATGTGACGACGTGACGCGCATACAATCAAGCAAGCCATCACTATTATACTAAGTAAAAGACATGTGGATCGCATATTGCAATTAGATTGACAACGTCATTTACATCCTTAATTGGCAATTTTAGATTGACATTAAGTAAAATCTCTATTCTATACTCTCCAACTTAACTAGATATGAAAAGTATATCGATATTTTTTTTTTTTTTTTTTTTTTGGTGCACATCGGTATTATTTAATGATCATTACTATTTGATTAACATGTTACGTTTTTTGAAGATACTACTAGAACAAGGTAGTATATATATTAGGTTGGTACTTGGTATATAACACAAAGTTGTCAATTACTTAAGATTACAGCCGAGCTGAGGAACCTAAAAAGGTTTTTCTTTTCTTTCTCTCTCTCTCTCTCTTTTTTTTTTTTTTTAGAAATTAGAGGGTTAAGCAATAAGAGCATACTAACTCGTTGAATCAACTTTTTACCAAACAATTGATATAATGGATTTTTAAAGTCAAGTCTCTAGATAAGTCAAATGAGCTTATTATTATTATTATTATCAAAACTCTCTTTATTAAAATGTCTTAGCACTTTATACGTGTGTGATAACATACTCATACTGAGCATGATGAAAAAGTTGAAGAATCTAAACCAAGCTATAAAAGAGTCGGATCAAATTAAATTCCACAATATAATCATAAAAACTCAACAAATACCATCAACTAAACTGGTTTTAAAAAAGTTAGGGACCCAATATTGCATCAATAGTCATTGCAATTTGATGTGGCTTTGGGACCTAATCAGAATATTAAGCAAAAGCTAAAGATTTATTTGTGGTGTTCAATCAAGGTAATTGACCACAAATACAAATATGCATATCTTAGTGCTCAATTAAGACCCCTCAATTAGGGGTTGTCCTCAATCAAAAGTAGCAACATTGAGTTTGTTATTTTATGATAGCCTAAGCTCGGTTGGAAGGGTGCTTGTAGGCCAAAGATACACTACATAGTCGATTTCACTTGATCATCTGTCACTTTGATTAAATTAGCCACAGTCCCAAAATAGTAATTGTTAAATTCTTCTTTTTAGTTGAGTTTCCTTCAAAAATTATATTTGTACATACTAATTAAAGGCAAAGCCCTATTTGGTTTGATTTTGTTTTAACATTTTAATTTATTCCTAAAATAAGTTGAGACTAGTTTATATAACAATATAATATAAAGGCAAAATTACACTTATTGACATGAACTATATGACTCGAATACATTGTTTTACATGAACTTGAACTTGAACGCTAAAGGAACTCAATGACATAAACAACATACTAAAGACACTCAATGGCAAGAAATTTGCAGTGAAAGACAATTCTGGTGACGTTTTTAGTTTTATTTATTAAGTTTATCTCAGTGAGTGTCTTAACCGTACGTCCAAGTTCATGTTAATTTTATTATGTACATAAGTTCGTGTCAATGTTTGTAGTTGAGCCATAGTTAGTTCAAGTCAATAAGTGTAGTAATTTCAACTAATTAAAATTAATTCTACAGACAATGTTATAAAAATATATTTTTTTATGTAAATTTTTTTTTTTCAATTTTCATTCTAGAGTTGGGAGTTTGGACCAATTGTCCTATATAATAAAACCTTCTTTTTTTTTTCCCCTACATTATCACTATTTTGATTAATTAATACATGGAATGCATTTTTTTTAGTAGGGTAAGAAGAAGGCTTTATCGAGCCTCAACCTAGCATGACTCAAATTAACGTAACCATTATATTAAATTTCTCCAATTAGTTATATTTTAAATTGCGAAGTTCATAACATTTTCTTAATACTTCCTCGGTTCCCGAATGTTTCATCAAACAGGCCTATCAACCTATACAACGAGGAGGAGAGTTCTGTCATAAGGGGTTTCATACTAAAATTAAACCAGGCCAATTGGCGATAGCAAGAATAACTCCTCTAATTTATTGAGTAGTACTATCTTTCTTTATTCTCCAATATAGGACATCATTTTCAAGTGGACTATAATGTATTTCAATAGCTTCACATGGTTTTTGTGATTCCTCTCACCTTTTATCAACTTCTTTACAACACTATTGTCTATCCAATATTAATTAGGAGGACGGAGGAAGTAATAATATACATTCAAGGGAAACATTTTATAGAAAAAGGTATCATATAAAGATGATTAATCAAGTTTTGCAACCCTGTGAACAAAAGCTAATTAGTAATTACACTGTAATGCCCTCATCTTTCAAAGCCTAGTTAGGTGCTTTCTAGTTTGTAGGTGGAGCATACAATAATGTCTAATGTCTACTACTACTACCTTTGCTAGTCTCCTGACTGGATGCTAGATTACTAATTCCATCAGTGGGACTTATTTTCATTTTTGATGTATAAAATCCAACGACAAACTGAATCAACTAATTAATCTTGATTCTGTTGACATGAACTTTCAACAAACTCACTCTAGCAAAACTTATCATGTTGTCTGAGTTTATGCTTTCTCTTACAACTTTAAATAAAAAAATAATTGCATTAAATTAAGGGTGACTTTTAACTTTTTTTTTTTTTTAACTTTAACCCCTTAAAGTGTAACTTCTAATTTGTCGTTGGTTTGAATTTTATTTTAATGTGTAATTTCATATAGATTCATGATTACATACTAGTCTAATACTACCTCCGTTTTTTTATAGTTGACATGTTTTGACTTTAGTACTATTCACATACTCCCCTTTGATCGTGTTTTGTGACTTATACGTAATAGAAAATATAGTCATGTGGGGTCTTGTTAGATTCGTTACGGTATATATTTTCAAACTATCAACTGTTTATAATTTTTACTTATCGGTAATTAAAGATATGAACGTTTGAATTTGTGCATTGACAAATGTGACTAAAGAAACGTGTCATCTAAAAAGAAACAGAGGAAGTACATTTTAAGTTTTTTGTAAAATAAAATTTATTATTCGAAAATAAATAACTTTTTGTAGTATAAAGGGTAACTTTAAATACTTTTAACATCAGATAACTTTGACTCGTCTTATAATAATTAAATTAATTTACACCCGCCTTTAGGAGAATTTGTGTATCGACATGTAGTTAATTGATTTCACCATTAAACATTTACTGCCAGTAATTACTAAGATTGTGTTAAATTTTGAAACAATATGAAATGGGTCTGGACAACTTGAATAACGAGGAAGAGAGTTTAGTCCACAAACAAGGCTAAAGAGGCTCCATACTAAAACTAATTGGCAATAGTAGGAGGAATTCCTCTACCTTATAAAGTGAAATCATCTTTCCTCTTTCTCTAATGTGGGACACTAACAAGTGGATTACAATGAGTTTCAACACTGCTCCTCACTTGTGAGTGCCCTTAGAAATTCAGAGTTAACTAAATAAGGCTAGATCAATGATCCTCTTAGGGGCTGGATATCCCGTCAAGGTAAATCCTTATCCAATAATGATTAAATGCCCAGTTTAGAAGAGACCCGCAACCTGGGCTTTGATACCATGTTAAATTTTGAAACAATATGAAATGGGTTTGGGCAACCCGAACAAGGAGGAAGAGATTTTAGTCAAAAAACAAGGCTAAGGAGGTTTCATACTAAAACCAATTGGCAATGTAAGAGATACTCCTCTACCATATAAAGTGAAATCATCTCTCCTCTTTCTTCAATGTGAAACACTCACAAGTGGGCTACAATGGGTTTCAACAGATTGAGTATTGAGGAGTATATTGAAATTAATAGTGCTACTTGAATTGATAGAATATAGAAATCAATCGTTGGTATCAACCATTAGTTTTGGGTTGAGTGGTCATTTTTTTTTTCTTTGGTGTTTCACTCGCGGTTGGTTCACCTTTTGAGCTATTCCGGATTCGGAAATCAATTCTGAGTAATTAGATTTCAATCCCCTCCCTGATTGAGATGTCATTTAACATGCTATTAGAGTCAAGCTAAGGTCAGTCAACGTGTCAAAAAATCAATCCCATCAACCCTTACCGCTCCATAATGAAATTATCATATACTCAATCACAATGAATCAGGAATTTAGGATAATAAGCATGACTTAGATGACTATTAGTTTTCGAACAGGAGTACCATTTGTCATTGTCGATTGTTTATGATTTGAGAGGGGAGCTAGGTGGGTAGAGGGGATCTTCCGTACTTACCAAAAGCCGATAACAAGGTAAGTCACACTAAGTGCGGCACTATGTGTATAATGAGCTACCTATATTACCAATGATTTGTCCTAATAACCACTTTAATTTGCATAAATAGTATCTTGATGCATTGCTGTGTTTGTTGTTAAATGTTTGTTAGTTAAGGTTATCTCTTCAAGTTACATCAAATGAAAAATCAAAAAGGCTATATAGTATGGAAACAAAGTATATAGTAGGTACGTGCCCTCTTAATTGGAAAAATTGGCTGCAACAACACCAATTATGATGAAGGTGCGTGTAGTAGCACAACCTTTTAAGGGTGCGGTTTACCACACAAACTATATAATTGGGTGCATATATTAGCATAAATGACACTAATAAACTAAGGTTCCATGGAAAAAGTGAAATCTTTTTATTTTATAATAATTATTTAAATATTATTTAAACTTATATGATTTTCCATCATGTGTGACTAAATTAGCCTTATCTTCTATTTATTTTTTTTCATTTAAGCATTTCTTAAACTCCACCATTTTATTAAGCGGATTCCTTCAAAAAAAATTTGTGCTATTATTTTCCTTTATTCGCTCTCCAATTACTTTTTCTAATATCGGTCTCACATGATTGACTTAGTTTTCTTTTCCTTTCCACTTAGTTAAATACTAAATTGATAAATTAAAAAAAAATCATTTGAATACCTTTATTCTATAAGATTTCAGGATACATAGGTAACTTTCTAATACCAAACCCCACAAAATAATTTTAAATACTTAATTCAAAAAATGATTTTAGAATTGGATTTTAGGATATGCCAAATTGATTTTCTTGTTTTTGATATACAACACTTAAATTGTGGAGGTTGAGAGAGAATACTTTAAAGGAAAAAAAAATTAATTATAATGGAAGAGAAACTAAGTCAATCATCACATGAGATGTAAAAAAAAGTAATTGAAGAAACAAACAATAGAAAATAATGGCGAAAACTTTTTGAAATAATTCAATTTAATGATTACTTAATTATATGAGATGGAAAATTAAGTAAAATGGAATTAAACAAAAATATATTTAACAAAAAGCATTTTATTTAAGATTTCACTTTCATAAGAAATCTAAATTTTGCCAATGTCATTTACGTTGTTATGTGCACCCAAGTGCATAGTTTGTGATGTTGAGTGCACCCTCGAAAGGTTGTGCTACTACACGCACCTTTGTCATAGTTGGTGTTATTGCGGCCAATTTTTCCAATAATATTTTACTCGCAAATAAAGGGAGTGCGAGTATGGATAGAGACTGTGGGTAGAGAGAAAAAGTAAAAATAAAAATAGCAATTGTGTTAAAGGGGTACTCCGTATTATCTAATCTAAATTTATTAATTAGCTTTGACATTATTTATTTAAACTTATCTAGATCTTATATATGACTGCATAGGATTAGGAGAAAAGGACCAATGACAAAATGTAATTAAGGGCTTATTATACTCAATGTTAATTAGTTTGTTAATAGTTGACAACTCTAAAACTCTTAGAAATAACAAGCAAACACTAAAATCTATACTATATATTAAAAGGCGTTTTTAAATTTGTGTATGTGACACGTGTATCCTTTGTCACACAAATACTACGCCACATCATCATTCAACAACCTTTAACATCATCCACATCATCATTCAATGATCTAAATTTAAAATGTTACAAAGAGATTCGAACACAAAATCTCTTTGAAAGAAAAAAACATGTATTACCATCTAAGATAGAAATAAATCATGCTCTATTAATTCACATTTATATATAAATACAAGTATTAGAACGTAGAATAAAAACAAAATAAATCCAAAAATATGTTATTTTGATCATTGTATTTTAATTTACCTACTTTTAAAGTATCTAATATAAAAATGAAATTATTTAAAGTACCATCCGGAACGAAGCACGGGTCACACACTAGTTATTAATTATATGGAAAACTTATACGGAGTAATATATTTGAAGCCACTTAATATTAAGATGATTTCAAACGGTACTTACATGACTATATAGTGTATAAATTACTAGCTAACATTGGTTATAAATGGTGCAAAAAGTCATAATATGACGCTTTATATAAGAAGGATGGAGTAATAAACAATTTGATAATATTTCACTGCAAGTCTATAATTATGACAATATACCACTAAGATCAACCACTCAGTTTTATTTAAAAAAATACTTCGCGACTATTGAAGTGTGTCAGTTATTAATTTATCATGGAATAGAGAATATGATTACCAACTGTATATGCACGTAGCACGTGTTGTAAATTCAAAAAATAACATTGAAAACATTGTTACATTATAACTAAGGAGATGGGTTTTCTAACTAGTTCCCTCAAACTTTGTTAAAATCGCCTTTCTCACCCCCTCTTTTTTAGGATTTCTCCAAAATCTTGGTCGTTTAAACTGAAATAATTTAGTTTCTCTTAATTTTATTTAGTTTTATGATTTAGTTTTCAATAAATCTACACAAGTAGTGTAGATATTTGTCCGTTTTTCTATGGTGGAGTGTCTCCCTAAGGTGGACTCGTTAGTTTTTTTGTTAGTTTAGTTGTTTGTTTATGTTTAGTGTTAGGGTTTATCAAAAAGGTAATCATCTTTTACCCTATTATCAGTTCTTTGGTAAAAATTTGTTCGGGATCGCAACGGTTGTTAAGTTTTCAAATGCGTTCAAGCGAATCGGATGAAAATCATCCTTATGGCTACAACAAATCATTAGACCGTCTCTCCAAAATGGTTGTATATTCTAGCGATGTGTGTGAGAGATGTATCACAGTGCAAGATCTTTTCAATGATTGTATCTTTGATAAAGAAAACCCTAATTTGTTTCAATTTTATGTATTTGTTAATTTAGATTTCATTTGTAATGCCAGATGACTTTTTATTAATGAATTGATTTTTTTTTTCTTTTTTTAAAAAAAGTTTTCTATACAAATTGAGGATTAAAGTGGTTTTTTTTTTCTTGTTTTTTTACTATAGGTTTAGAAATGATTAATTAAACAAGTGGCAAAGATTATCCATAAAAAAAAAAAAAAAAAAAAAGGTTTTGTTCTTATACGTGGAGCTATTTTCATTTCAATTCAATTATTATTACTATGTATTATTATTACAATACTTACAAGATCAATTGGTGAAAAAGAGTGTCAAAATGTTTTTAAGTAACATTTTATTTGTTACATCTGTTATATCATTTTTTTGAAACACAAATTTTCATATATGGCTAGCCACATGGTGTGGCCATTGTTACTCGGTTGCCGGTTGATCAGGGGTTATTCAATTAGGGATTATGTGGTCGGGGTTACTCGGTCAGCAAAAGATTACTCGATTGATTAAGAATTACTTGATCAGGGATTAATCGGTTGATCATGAAAACTCGGTCTGTTTTGGTATATGTCAATTTGTATAGTGTAGTGCAGCTGCCCACACCAAAAAGACGCTGCTTTTAAAAATGCTAAAATGTCAAATTGGGGCAATGTTACTTTGGCTAAAGAGGATTATTTTGGCCCATAATATCATGGGCTCTACAGAATAAGAGTCATCATTTTAACCCAAACAAAAATAAAGGAGATACTTTCACATGTCATTGCCATTAATAAAGCACTTTAAAATAGCGCCACGTAAGAACTCTGGAGAATTCCTCCAACTTCTTCATCACTCTTCTTTTCCTCAATACTATCGATCTCATTCATTCACTGCCTTCTTCAATATCTCTATTCTCAGGTACAATTCTTCCTCTCTTCCTGCAACTTTGTTTTTATCTATTGTATTTGGTAATACTTTATTTCTACAATTAATTTATATAGTTTTTGCTGAATTAATTATGATTTTATATTTGATTGAAATCATAGTAGCAACTAGCAAGTAAGGAGGATGAAGATGATGAGAAGTTAATTAGGGATATCTATATATGACACATTTTCTAATTTCTTCCTGATTTCATCCTCTTTCTTAGCCTTTTTCATTTTTAAAAAATAAGTTTTAGAATTGGATCATTCTGGTTTTCAATTGATTTATTTTTGTACTATTTTCACTTTTACTGATTTTTTTTTTTATTTATTTAAAGTTCAAAATTAATTGTTACACATTGCTACTTAAAGTTGTGTGTTTCTTTTTTTTTCTTTTTTTTTTTTTGATAAAGGATTAAAATAAATTATTAAGATTAAATTTAATTAGGGTTTATAATCTGATTTTTAATATGGAGGATGAAGATGATGAAAGTTGATAGGGAAGATGATGTTTACTATCATATGACACTTTTTCTAATTTCTTCCTGATTCATCCTTTTTTTTTTTTTTAATAAATTGATCCTATTAATTACTAATGTTACCTCTATTACATATTATGTGCAATTTTGGGTATAATCTGTCAGATAAATAAAATTCAAAAGTTGCACATCATGTGTAAAGGAGTTGGGTATAGTCGTTGGTTGATCGAAATTCAATATTTGTTCTTACTATTACAAATCATTTTTGTTTAGGATTTTATTTATTTATGTATTAAAATTTAAGTGAGTTTTACACAGTAAACTAAGTTTATTTTATGAAATTATCTGATTTTTGCTTTGCAGAATCTAGTGTTTTTTTTACTGGTGATAAAACATACATGCGAGGATCAGCTTCGCGTTCATTGACAAAAACTATTGAGAAACACTTTTATCCAATTGAAGGATCATGGGGTAATTATAATCAAAATGCAGAGTAATAAACTCATTTTGTAACAATTAATTAACCGTAAAACACTCATTTTCACTAAATGAAATATTGGTATTTTGTACAACAGGTGGTATTGTTCCTTCGTTGGAGCCGAAAAAGAATGGAAATGAAGATAGTGGTAAGGCAAGGAAGACTATTGCAGAGGAGAAGACTGCTGACCCTATAGTGGCCTTCAGCAGGCCGCCTTCGCTTCCTCCCATTTTCGGGCCGCTTGTTGCCCTTACTATGCTGGATTCGTGGTCGAAACAGGACAGCAATAGCAATGCCTAGGATTGTTCTGACGAACTACTAGGTTCCTGGTTTGTTTCCTCATTTGACTCTGTTATGTTCACAAGTTTCCTGCAAAGAAATGTAAAATCTGTTATTATTTTCTTAGGATTGTCTGAATTCTCAGTTTTGTGTATTGCAACTTTGCAAACTAGTTATATTATGAAGTGAGATTTTGGATGTTTGGTTATTACTGTTCTTGTTACCTTATTACAAGTGTATCGCCTTCATATGAGCACTGGAATGTACTAAGTCCTCTTATGTTTTTATGATAAAGCTCTTGTGAGTCCTTATGCACTGCAAGCAAATAAGTTCTACCTGTTTATATGTGTGAAATAAGTATACTAGTTTATGCCAATTAAGTAAATAGAAAACATGGTACCTAAACGCCAATTTACAGTTGCCGTTAGTTCTTCTTTTCCAGGAATAGGCTCTACTAGTTCGAGCTGGAGATTTTGGATACCCAAAATTGTAGCAACTGTATATAACAACTTCTGGACTTCCTGCAGGAAAACATTTAGAATGTATGCTTAAGTGCATGAAAATGAACAGATTTAGCTTATGTTTAAGTAGGTAAAATCAAGCTTTTAACCTCCTTCCCACTTTTATGCTCCTTCTCGGTTTAAATAGTGTATCCTCAATGTAACAGTCTCTGGAGATGAGATTTTCTAGCTCTGTCATGTTAATCTCATTGATGCATTTGCAAAATTTCTTGATAACATCTGAAACGGCGTTAAACTCTGAGCTGGAGTCTGACTTTGCTGTGAATTTGCATCCCATCTCAGGCTTCTTCCGATGAATAATACATTTTCTGATGTTTGTTGTCCTGAAAATAGGCTTGGGGATAACTACCATAACTCTAGGTGTATGAAGGTTTCTTCTACAGGCTTGAGAGCGTACGTAGCTGAGAGAAGTTAGACTTCTGTGAGAAATGTTAGGCATATTTTTGCAAGTATAAGACAGGGAAAGAGCCATCTTATTAATTTGCACCTTAGATCAAGGTGTTACAGAAAGCTGCAAGAACCACTGTGTTGTGTGTGTGTATAAATATATATATATATAGATAATGAAGTGTGGAGAAGTGTTATTACTCTCTTGTAGAGAATATAGATGTAGAATGAATCATAACCGGAGCAAGGCATCAACAAACATGGCTCTTGCCTTGTGATCACAGCTAGGAATTTGACTTTTCGTTTCCTTCTTGCCATTGCTGGAATGGCTGCTTCAATCAAGTATCGCTACTTGCTGGAATGATTTTCATTTTGATTATAGTTCTTCCTTGGTCACACAACAATTACAAAAACAAGTCTTTAGATGGTTTTTGTTGCTGCGAATTTAAACTAAGAAATCAAGGCTTGATTATATATTGTACTCTGTATAAAGTATTCCATCCGTTTTAATTTGAGATAAGGTTAAATACGGTCTTTAAACTAACTTATTTGTAGCAATCGAAGGATTCTTATGTGAGAATTATTTTGAATAAAAAATACTATTATTTTGAATTAAAAATACTCCCCCGTCTCATAATACAATGTTTCTTTGGGTTTTTATGTGGGAATTAAGAAAGTTAATTCCTTTAAACTAATGATTAGAAATACTCCCCTCCCCCCCGTCTCATAATATAGTGTTTCTTTGGGTTTTTACGTGGGAATCAAGAAAGTTGTAAATTGCTTAAAACTAATGATTAAAAATACATGTGTATGAGAGGTTGTTATATACACCCGAGCGTACGGTACATCCAAAGAAATTTGTTTGCTCATTTGATGATAAAATGAGCAATAATCATTGAAATGAGCAAATAATACCCTTAGGTGCACCATACACCTAAGTGTATATAACAATTTCTATATGTGTATGTGGAGTTAGAGAGATGAAGAGTAAGAAAAAATGGTTGGGAATAATTAAAGAGATAGTAAAGAAAGTGTTGGAAATTGATGTTAAAAGTAAAAACTAAAAACAAAAAAAATTTAAAAATTAAAAAAAAAAAAAAAAAAAAAAAGGAGAAAAATGACAACTCCTCAAAATAGGGTAGTAATGTTAAAAATTACATCCTTTAAATAAAAAGAGGCATTATTGTATTTTGGTTTATCCAAAAGTAAAAGAGGTATTGTATTATAAGACGGAAGGAGTATTATCTTTAGTTGTGAGTTTAGTTAAAATACGGTCCTTTAACTTTAGTATTTGTAGTATTTTGGTTCCTCATCTTTCAAGTGAGGCAAATTGGTCCCTTAATCACCCAAAATTTACTTTTTCGATGGAAAAAAGCTGATTCACCAAAGTTTAGGGACCAAAGTGTCCATGTGATATAAAATAAAATAATATTTTAAAGAAAGTATATGGACCTTCTCATGTTGAGTTGATATTTACTTTACTAAATAATGAAAGTTTAGGGACTAATAAGATGACTAGACATAATTTATTACACTATTTAAAGGGAAATTGATTTTGGCATATCACTTATTGATTTTGGCACATCTCTATATGAGAAGAGTATAGAAAATTGTGTTCTCAAATAAGGTAGTGCCAAATCAATTTGGGTGTGCCAAAATCATTTGCCTATTGAAAGTTTAGGGATCAAGTATGCTTATGTGACGGAGCTCATCATTGTAAGGGAAAGTTTAGGGACTCGTCCATATTTTAATGAATTCCATGATGATTGGACTATATTGATTTTAACGATTAATAATAAGGCAAAGACATTTAATTTTTGAAAAAAAGATATTATATTAACTATAAGAAATTAATTAAGATATTTTTTAAAATCATATCAACTTCAATTGAAAATATACATATAAGCATTTTTTTTTTTTTGGAAAGATATAAGCATTTTATTTTGATTTATATTTAAATATAAAAAATATTTAAAATTCATTTTTATTATTTTATAAATAAAAAAAATATAATGATTTCAACAATTATTTATTATAATTTTGAAAATTATTATTTTTTATTTTCATAACTTTATGTTTGAAAATCAGTTTTTATTACAACAAATTACATTAGATTTTAAAAATTAAAAGCAAAATATTATTTCTTTCTACTTCTTTCTTGATGGTTCTTGTTATTCATCCTTTCATGGTTCCCATAAAAATATTTTCACTAGTATCATTGCCCACATAAACAGAACATTAAAATGTACTTTTTTTTTTAGAATTGAATAAGAGTTTTAAATGAGTATATAAATGGTGTACTTTTTTTTTTTTTTTTTTTTTTTGTTTTCAATTGCACATTTTTTTTTAATTGCACTTTTTTTTTTTTAATTTGAATTTCAATCCATCAATGACTTTCTGTAATATATCTGATTGACCAAGGTATGGAGGCTTTGGCATTAGTAACCCATTCTTCTCCTGTCAAGATGTTCCTGTTTCGCACGACTTTCTAAAGATTGGTTGGGAGACCCAATTGAGCATCGGGCGCACTTGTAAGAAGTGTGTTAATTTATTAGATGCTTTTATTAAGAGGAATTTATATGTGTCAATATATCAATTTGTTTATGTAAATCATAGTATATTTTTATATCATTTATTAGCTTATACGTAATATATGATATATTTATTTATCTATTTATTTGCATATCATATAATTATTTATATTCTAATATTCTTTATTATTTTTTAACATCAGATATGTTAATGTTGTCATTATTTAAATGGATAATACTAGTTAATTATCCATCCAAAGAGCACAAAGAGTAGCAACTTAATTTTACTTTGGTTGTACTAAAATCCTTCGACATTAATTGTTATGTTCCTAAAGTTTTGCGTAGTCCATCACTTTTAGTCCCTAAACTTCGCTTAGTCATCACTCCCAGTTCCTAAACTTTGCTTAGTTGGGATTGAAAGCCCCTAAACTTTGATGACTAAACTTTTCCACCACTAGCAATGGTGAGTCATGGGTGGTTGAGGGACCTCTTTGCCTCATTTGAAAAATGAGGGACTAAATATGTTGTAAATGGTAAAGTATAGGGAATGTATTTTACCTTAACTTCTTTAGTTGTATATTACTACCTCCGTTTTTTTTTAAAAGCCAGAAATAAGATTGGGTGGAGTTTTAGGATGTTTAATAAAATAAGATGTTAGTGATGGTGTAGAACTGTAGATAAAGTAATAAAAACAATTGTAAAAACTAATAATAGGTTATTATGTTATTGAAAAGTAAAGTGGTGTGAAAGAAAGTGAGGACGATTGGAAGAGTGAGAAATGATAAAGTAAGAGAAAGTAGGTACCATTATTAGATAAAGATAAAATATTAAATTGTTAGAGACTTCCAAAAAAAGAAGGGTGCGTTCTATTCACCTGATTTTTATTTATTCGAACTTATCTTAACTAGTCTGAACTTATCTTATCTAAATTTATCTGATCTTATTTGAATTGATTTGAACTTGTCTAAACTTATTATCCTTTATTAGAACTTATTTTAGTTATAAATTAAACTTGGGTAGCCCTGATTAACCCTTATTATAACTTATTTGAATTTATTTTTCTTGAACTTATCTTATCTGAACTTATTAACCCTGAAATAAGTAGAAATAAGGTGAACAGAACAGGGTCAAAGTGTAGCTCTTAAAAAAATGGACAAAAATAACAAATGTAGCTTTTAAAAAAATAGAGTTAAGAAAAATTTAACAATTGAATATTACTATATTAGTAGTAATTTATCTTTTTTTTAAAAAAAAAAAAAATAGTAGTAATTTATCTATTAAGACCAAACATATGTTTTATATATTGAGAGTAATTTAGAAGATTATATAATCGTAGCTTTAAAAAAAAGAGACTTAAGAAAAATTTAACAATTGAATATTACTATATTAGTAGTAATTTATATATTAAGACCAAACATATGTTTTATATATGGAGAGTAATTTAGAAGATTATCTAATCTTATACTTTGTACATAGTGTCAAGATTCGAAAAGGGAAAAGGAGTACATGCAGGAGATTGGCTTTACGCTCAGTGGCAAAACCTATCAGATTATGATTTTATCCAATTCAAGGATTATTGGGTAATTATAATCGAAATGCAGAATAATAAACTCATTTCATCACAATACATTAACCGTAAAATACTCATTTTCACTAGATAAATTATTGGTACTCTACAACAGTCGAAAAAGAATGGAAAAGAAGTGAAGATAGTGGTAAGGCTAGGAAGACTATTGCATATGACAAGGCTGCTGACCCTATAGTGGCCTTCAGCAGGCCGCCTCCGCTTCCTCCCATTTTCGGACTCGTGGTTGAAACAGGACAGCAATAGCAATGTCTAAGATTGTTCTGGCGAACTGCTAGGTTCTTGCTTTGTTTTCCAGTCTTCGATTTCGATAAAGATGAGCACTGTTAACTGATGGATGTCCCTGTAATGAAATGTGTACGAAGTATTTTGTTAGTATTGTCGGAATTCTCTACTTTGTGTATTGCAAGCTAGCTTATTATGAAATGAGAATTTGCATATATGTTTGGTTATTCCTCTGTTATATTACCTTATTACAAGTCTATCGTCTTCTTTCGAGCACTGGACTTTACTGCACCCACTATATTTGGGAATTTGTGTCGCTGCGTCCTCTGCAAGCAAATAAGGCTTTCTAGCTTACAGTATGTGGTAAACAAGTAAAGTAGTTTATACTGTTAATTAATTAAGTGAATAGAAACTATGTTTCAAAAAAAAAAAAAAAATAAATAAATAAATAAATGAATAGAAACTAGAAAGCATGGTACCTAAAATCCATTCCACGAAAGCCGTGAGTTCTTCTCCTTCACAAATGTATTTTTGTTTGAACTGGAGGTTTTTACTACTGATAACATCAGCCAGTTTAGTTAACAACCAGATGCAACGCTGCAAAAAAATTACATTTAAAATTAATGGTGAAGTGCTAGAAATTTTTCGAATGATGTGGTTTGTTTGTAATTAGTTAAAACTGAGCTTTGTAACCTCCTTCCCGATGGTTTTCTCGGGTATTCCGGGAAGTTTAAGAGGCTCCTCAATGCAACAGTCGTTGGAGATGAGACCTTTCAACCTCTGTGTGTTGTTCTTATTATTAACGCATACGCGAAATATCTCAATGACATCTGAAACTGAAGCAGGGTTAATATCGAAGCTACTGAAGTCTGAGTTCTCTGTGAATTTGCATTTCATCTCAGGCTTCTTTTGGTGGGTGATACATTTTCTGACATTATTCGTTGTCCCGAAAATAGGATTGGGGATAACTACCTTGACTCTAGGTGTATGTTGGATTCTTCTACGGGCTAGAGAGCTTACATAGGTGAGAGAGGTTAGGCTTTTGTGATAAGTGTTGGGCTTATTTTTGCAAGTAAAGGACGGTGAAAATGCCATTTTTTTTGTTAGTTGCAAAAAACTGCAAGAACAACTGTGGTATATATATTACAGCAAGGCATCACTGAACAAGATTCTTGCCTTGTGATTACAGCAAGGAATTGGACTTTTCGTTTCCTTGTTTCCATTGTTAGAATGACTTCTTTAATTCAGGAATCACTACTTTATTTGATTTTCTTGCTTTTGAGTATTATTCTTACTTGGTTACAACAACAATTAAATATGAACTAGTTATTGGTATGTTTTGATTCTGCGAATTGAAATGTCCAAATCAAGTATGAAATCAGGGCTTGAGTATGTAAGAAGTATTTAACAGTTTCTGCAGCAATTTGAGTTGCTAAAGTATGTAATAAAGAACTAAAGATATAAAGTACTCCGTACATGATACACGAGAAAACACAATGCAAGAAGATCAAAAAAAAAATATAAAATAACATCCTAAGAAAGTAGGAAGAGTTTGTTTAAGAAATAATGTTGGCTTTTGGCTGAGGGTTGTGCAGTGTACTGAACTCATGCGCTTTAAGGCTAGCTAGGCTTAGCCTATGGGGTATGTAGTTATGTACCAAAATTTTCTAAGGCTTGACCTATGCACAACCTAAGCCCACTTGCCATTGCACCTAACTTGTGTTTGTAAACCAAGTCTTACTAATTTTAGTGTATTTTGTCGTGCTTGGCCATATTATGTTTTGTCATGGTTCTCCCAATTAAGGGTGATTTACCACTTCACCCACGGCCTGACATGCACAGTAATGTGCTTAGTTGGCACTTATGTCTCCATCACGTGAGTTGGCCTAGCGCGGTGCCATTAATCTCCCAATCATAACAACAATTATTCCAATTTCCAAAGCATTTATCTCTGTGTTTTGAAATAGTGGGTACATTTCAAATGTTGACCAGACATTTCTCATCACATACTCTACATTAATTTATAAGAAAAAAAAAAAGGAAAATATCATGTGAAATCTTGTTGAATTTCTTGTACTCGTAATTTATTTTTAAAATATCAATTTCGTACTTTTATTGCTTTTTAAATATGTACCATTATGTCATTGACTCATAAAAGTTTAGGCGGAAAAATTATCATAAGAAAGTAACACATGTCTAATATATGATGTACACAATGACTTGTTTTAACAATATATATAGATTTGCACGACAACATTCACACATTTTTCTTCGATTATATATTGTGATTTATGTGTAAAACAAAAGTTTTAGAGTAATATAGTTATGTGGTGTTTTTTACCATTTGATTAGGTTTGTTTCAGTATACACATAATCATAGTTTATTTGTATTTTTTACTCTAATTTAATTAATTATATTCAAGGTTGAAAATGTGCATTGTGAATTTGTGATGCATAATGCATAAACCCCCATGTTACAAAATTAAGGAACGAATGAAGTATAATTTTTCAAATACATAAGTAGACCTTATATCTCTTAATATACAAAGTTTTTCTAGCATAACTGAAAAGGAATATCCATTCTAATACAAACAAAATAAAGGAGAAGATTTGATCTAAGTACTAGATAACATATAAACATCAAAATACTTTTCAAATTATAATGTAATTTTTACAAATACCTTATAGCAATGGAGAGCAGCTCAAAAGGTGCAATTGACATTGAGTTCAAATGATCAAGAAAAATCATAACCAAACTCAATGAAAAGCAATATAAACTTGTAGAGTTGTAGGTCTATTACATTTACTATATTGGTATCTACAAGAGGTGGTATTGCTCCTTTGTTAGAGCTGAAAAATAATTGAAATGAATAGACTGGTAAATCAAGGAGAACAATTGTGGCCTTCATCAGGCTGCCTCCGCTTCCTCCCATTTTCGGACCGTTTGTTACCCTTACTATGTTGGACTCGTGCTCGGAACAGGACATCACTAGCAATGCCTAAGTTTGTTCTGGCAAACTGCTAGGTTCCTGCTCAGTTTCCATATTTGAGGTATCATTAGCAATGTCAGTTGATGGTTTATCAATCTCAGTTGATGGTTTATCAATCTCAGTTGATAGTTTATCAATGTCAGTTGATGCAGAGTTTTTATTAAAAATTCTTCCTACGATGTGCAAGAAACTCATCACGTAGCCAAGTGCCCGAGCCACGATATTCCATAGTGTGATGTAGAATGTTATAATAGGGTTTACAAAGGGGGCTACGAATAAGGCGTATATGCTCAACACTGCACGGAGTATGATATGTGGACTGTTTAAAAACCCTGTCATGTGTTACATATGTGTAATGTCAGTGTGACGCGTTTGAAATAAGTAGTTGTAGGAACATTATGAAATTGGAATGAAGTTTTTGCTTACATTTTGCTGCCTTAGGGAATTCGTCGAAGAGTGATCTCACCATCTTAAGCAAAGCCTGTTAAATTTATTTGTTATCAAAACATTTTCTTAAGTACGCGATCATAATGCAGGGAGATGTTAAGAAGACCATACCATAGCTAATATACCCGGTTTTACAGGGGACTCTGTAATGTTTTGTAGTTTCCTGAAATAAAATGCAATGTAAAATTTGTTACTGTTGTTAAGAATTGTCAGAATACTCATTTGTGTATTGCATAAGATATGAATGATGGGTTTTTCTTAGACTTATTAATAATTAATTACAGTACCTTATTACAAGTTTATCGCCTTTATTCGAGCACTGGAAAAAACTGCAGCCTTTAGAGAAAGGGATTTGGGACTCCTCCCACTCTGCATAGTATGACAGTAGATTAAATTTCAATGTATATATAGACTAGTTTATGCTAAATAAGCAACTAGAGATTTTGCTACCTAAATGCCAATTTACAGAAGCTGTGAGCTCGTCGTTTCCTTCACAAACAGTTCCTAGTTTGAACTTGACACTTTTTCCCATAGATTCAGCTAGCTGAATTAACAAGCGCATAACTTCCTGCAGGAAAACATTTAGAATGTACTGTTTGATACGAGTTTGATCGTGTGTAATACAAGTAGATAACATTTAAGCTTCTAACCTTCTTCCCTTTGATTGTGTAAGGGAAAGCCGAATCCTCAAGGTGACAATCACTAGAGATGAGATCTTCTAGCTCCTTCTTGTTGTCCTGGTTGATGCATTTGTAAAACTTCTCGACGATATCAGACAAGAAGTGAACCTCACGGTTGACTTCAGAATCTGCTGCTGCTAATGTGGTACTCATCCCGGGTTTCCTTTGGTGGCTGATACATTTTCTCAAGTTTGTTGTCCCGAAATTAGGCTCGAGTTTAACTTCATTCCCTCTAGGTACATGTAGGTTTCTTCTACATGTTGGAGAGGCTATATATGTGAGAGATGTTAGGCCGAACTGAGAAACGTTAGGCGTATTTTTGCAAGTGAAGGAAGGTGAAAAAGCCATCCTTCAAATTGTTAGATCAAGGTGTATTTGCAGAAAATTAAACTGCAAGAACAACTGTGGTATATATTACAGGGTATGTACGTAGAGTAGAGGAGAAGTGTTTGTTTATTTCTTTTAGATGGAACAACTGTGGTTCTTGCCTTGTGATTAAGGCAAGGAATTGGATATTTTGCTTACTTCTTCCCATTATTGTTGGAATGACTTCTTTACTTCAGGAATCAGTGCTTTGATCCGTTTTCGCGCTCTTGATGATGATATTATCCTTCTTCCTTGGTTACAACAACAATTACTTCATGCTGGTTGAACAAGTTCATTTATCTACCACAATGACATTAGAGATCGCGTATTGGTGTATCTACAAACAATAACAATTCACGTACTATCGACAAAGTTCAATTTGATCTAATTAAACAATTTAAAGCGGTGCTTTTTTCTTCTTATTGGAGTAGCACAATAAAATAAAATATATAATTATGTCACTAGAAATATTGTACGTCTCGCGTGAATTAATTTATAATGTTCATTATTTCAACTTGATCAAATCAACAATAGAGCTATAAACCCTAAATTCATAATTTGACACAATAAATAACATTAAAACTTGATATACGAAGTATATAATTTCACCATGCTAATCAATCAAATCTATGAAAGCAGAGGAAATTTTTAGCTATCACCAAAAGAAAGTTTGGCTTATAAAGCACTTCCAAAAATTGAATAACATTAGAAAAGACAACAAAAAAGAATTTTTTTCCCCCCTTCTTGGTTGTTAAAATTATACAGTACATTTCATTTTTGCTTTTCTTTACAATACTTCTATTGAAATGAAAACTATTTCATTTAACAAATTTTTTTGCTTAATTTGTTTGCTTAGTTATGCATTGTCTTTATTAGCTTCAATTAATTATCAGCGCGTTTATGGTGCGGCAAAATGCCATATCAGTAACCCTTCTAGTAACCCCTCAAGTAACCTCACTTAAGTAACCCCTCTAGTAACTCCCCAGACAAAGTAACCCCTGACCAAGTAACCCTTGACTGACTTGGTAACCCCTGACCGACCTAGTAACCCCAAGTAACCCCTAACCTAGTAACCCTAAGTAACCCCTAACCGACCTATTAACCCTTAGTAACTCCCTAACCGACCTAGTAACCCCTGACCAATCTAGTAACCCCTAGTAGCCCCCGACCTAGTAACCATTAACCCACACCCAAACCCACCGTAACCACCACCAACACCAACCTTTCTCAACCGCCGTCCTCAAAACCTTAAACTCCACCACACCACCACCAATTCCTGTACCACTAAAAACCATTAAAATTGTTAAATAAAAAATTAAATCGAACAAATACCTTAAAACAAATATTAGCTTTGAATTTCACTTGAAATATGGCTAAAAAGGCCAAATTCAGCCATAAAAACTCTAGATCTAGAGTGTTCATGGCTAAATTTGGCCTTAAAACCTCTAGCTTGTTTTTCGGCGACGGAGTATGAGGAGCTTCCTTACCCCCTACCACCGTTGCTCCATTTAACTTGTTTAATTTGAGTGGGCTAACTAGAGAAGATGAAAATAGGAGAGAGAAAGAGGAGAGAGGAGAGAGGAGAGATAGAAGAGAGTTCATGAAAGGAGTGTGTTTAGGTGGGAAGAAGAAAATAGGAAAGAGAATGGGAGATAGAGAAGAGAGAGAAAAAAAATAAAAAAAAAATATTATATTGCGGCTGGCCGTACGGTGCGGCCAGCCGCATATGAAACTTTGTGATTAATTATACCTATACTTGACAATTCAGTTTTTTATAAAAATCCATATGGGTATTCGTCAAGTTTTTATATGAAGTACTCGTATTATGGGTTTTAATAAATTTAATAAAAAAAAAAACATAAATAATTTGGATATTTTTAGAAGGGTTGCCTCCACAGTCCACATCCCTATCACAAAAGATCAATAATTATCACGTGGATCATATGTATTATATTATATTAGTGGCGGATCTTGGCAAAAAATATTAGACAAGCTGTAATTAGAATTTCTTACCTCTCGCTTAAAACTAATCACTATGTCCAAATATTTTATAGGTAAAATAAATTTATTTAAATTCATTACAATAATTTATCAAGGGGCCAGATCCCAAATAATCTCAGTGGAAGGTCCCCTCTGTATTATACATTTATACGGACTACTTCACTAAACTTAGCAGTCAAAAACATTGGTCAACTTGGTTAACAAATCAAAAACAACAACTTTAACAATGCATGCAACTATATTTTTAGTTTGACTAATTGGAAAAATAAAATATTTGAACAGAATCACAGCTAGACCAATCCAGTTGGCAAACTGCCTACAATTATTGAACATAATTACAACTCCTTTGTAAGTTAAAAATTTGATAACCTCCTCTATATATCTGATTTCTCTGTTTATTCAAATTATAAATAAACCCTAAAATGAGGGAAATTATTCAATCAAACAAATTCTCCTCAATATTCATTATTAAAGAATTTTCTCAGCAGGAAATTACAACCATCTACATAATTAATTACACTGATCAACGTGAAAAATACAATTTTTATGAGTAGGACTAAAGTTTGCAATACTTCGACTGTTAAACGCAGTACAAAATACGGTCGAAAACGTTGTTCAAGAAATACTATAGGCAGAGGAATACCAAGGAGGGGTATGATTAAAATCAGAATTGCTGCAGATGTTCTTCATTTCTTAGCTAATGTGCTGAAGGTCGATGGTCGTCCATGATTAATTAATTAGTTAGCTATCCTTTTATATATTGTATTTTTTTTTTTTTTAATACTTAATTCGTTTCTTCTTTTTGTTCTTCACAACTCAGCTTGAATGTATATGCATAATTTTGTATTTTGATGTATCAATTGAAAGATATACAACTATTTTTCCTCTTAAGCGGGCTTTATTTGTTTTGATAAAAAACTATTTTTATAAAAAAAATTTGATGCAAATTATGATTGTGAAAAGGATTTTTCTTAGCTTGTTTGATTATAGATAAACTTATGGAGAAAAAAAATGAAAGTATGCCTCTGAAAATTTGTGATGTAAGATCGATTCTCTACTACTATCCCTCCCAACACAAACACGAAACATAAAATATAATAGTTAATTTAATTTGTGAAGAGCTGAAAGTTAATCACCTTATAAAAGGTACTGATGCATTTCTTGTTTTATGTTTGAAATTATTATAACGAAGTAGCCCTATTCCACATTGATCTTAAAATTTAATAGTATTTGCATAAATATTAAGTCAATGGAGAAAAAGTGTGTAAGAAGATAGATGATTAAGAAAAAGGATAAAGTATCTAAGAGGGAAAAAGATAGGCGATTGTATTTTTAAAAAAATAAGTCTAATAAAAAGAAAAAAAGATTGGCAAAGTAAAAATGGTATAATGTTAGAAGGGTAGATACGCCAAAATCGAATTAAAAGATACTCATTTTGAGATGGACCAATATAACATATGTTAAAATCACTGTGAAATGAAGGTACATAAAGTAATACGCAGTATAAACTCATTTAAACTTATATGACTAGAAATTGACATCATTATATGAGAAGATTTAGAACTTGTCAAAACTAGAAATCGTTAAATGTTAAGATCATTGTGAAATGGAGGTACTTTAAATTAATGTGATGTTGAAATAAATCGAATAGACAGGTGTATGTGAAGATTGTATGTACGCCTAATATTTTATTGTGAAGGATGATATGCATGTTGTAACTAGCATGAATCTTCTCAACAAATTAGATTTGTACCAGTATTCAACAACATGATTTAGGTACGATCATATATTTAACTTTGTATTGCATTAAGGCGAGTAGATGATGTACGTGTAGTTATAGGCTTATAGCATGATATTAAATTATTAAGATCAACTATGTATCAAAATTTTTAGAACCGTACTTGATACTTTGTATAATTGTATATTGATACTTTATTATTATTATTATTATTTGAATTACTTACTACTTTATAATAACCAACTTCGTATATAATAACCCATTTACGAAGTATTACAGGAACAAACCTAAAAAATAAAAGTATGCAAGCTAAGTTGTTTTAGGGCAGACGTTGGGGAACAACAGACATGCATAGCTAGCTAGTTTAATCAATTTAATAAAGAATTAATTATTAGAGGATCTACATGTCATTATGAAGATATGGAATTGAATTTTTCTCATTGCCTGCCAAATGCCAACAAGTTTCCTAGAACTTGACTGGGCCATTAACTTTGACTTTTGTCCTAATCCAGCTAATCACAAAATAAGTTCATCCCATGAGCCCAAGCCCAATCCTTGATTCCAACTATTTTGTTAATTAAATTTAATTTAATTTTGTTAAACACTTCGTATTTTTTTTGTTGAAACTTTTTCATTTAAGGTTTTAACCTAAGCAAGACAAGGCCTATGTAACGTAGCTTACAACTTTATGTAGATGCAATTAGAGAAATTTTGGTACTTTGATAGAATTAGAGAAAGAATGAATTGAGGAAATTAAACACAAAAATTAGGGTTCTTGTAGAGTTATGGAGGTATAAAAGAAAAAAAAATGGAGTTGAATCAAACGTAATTGTAAACCAAAAAAGAAAAAGGGATAAGGAGTGGAATATAAATTATAATTGCTATTAAAAGTTAAATCAACAAAGGAGATAATTAAAATAATGTAGACCAATAATGTTGAGTGGTACATAAAATAGGACATAATTGTAGAATAGAGGATTAAAACCCGATGTAAAGTGTATTATACTAGTAAAAGTTATCATCCATGTCAAGTCGTTTAGAAAAATAATTTTTAATGCATGCATGTTGGACGTAGAGTAGAGGAGCATGCATGAAATTAAAAATACCAAAACAAGTAATCGGCTAGGTAGTAGCCAGTAGCCACCCTTCTCAACATAACCAATAAACAACCTAACACGAAATTTCTACGTCTAAAGCATGCGTATGTACTAAAATAATACAAGTAATAAACAAAAAGAAAAAAGTCAACGACATTTGGGTCTATCATACAATAGCTAGGTTGGTTAAATTTCTTGTACTATATAATGTATAGGATTAACTGGAAAATCATAATGAAAGCTGCGCTGTTATAAGAATCAACATTAATTCTATAAACTATACATTAAAATCTAAATTAAACATCAAGAAATACAACAATATTTGAGACAGCCAGAAGGTAGGAGGACATGCTTTGTTGTCATGCTTCATATTCACCATATTATCCTACCAAACTCTCTAATCACAAACATTATCCCATTAATCTCTAATACATGCTATAAATAGATATGCAAACACTTGATCTAGCAGATTAAGCAGATACAAAAAAGATACCCATCTTCTTAATCAAGATATCGCGTCATAAGTAGTGTAAAAATGGAGAGCAAGATGATGAAGAACAAAGATGTTATCAAGGCAAGATGCAATCAATGTAAAAGATTATTGCCGAAAAGGGGCCAGATTAAATTGCGAATTGCGAAAATTGCTTACAATTTTATTATTTCCAAGATTATGGCGGGAGTTTCTAATCGCGTTGTCAACTTCCCTGATACATATTCCTCTTTAGAAGATTACAACAAATTATGATGTTACTATGTGTTATTTTTTTGGTTTTTTGTAAACTCATAATTGGGAAAATTTAGTTTTATAGCAAAAGTGAGGAATGATCATAAGTTATTTCATCTTCGTTCTTTAGTATCGAACTATCTATCAATTGTGTAAATTGTTGAATGTGGATAGTCCCATTTATTATGGGTAATGAAATATGCAACTAACCATTGCATATAATGAGAATTAAGTGCCAAAAAATGGTATTTAGTTAACTCTAATATTAATTATGCTCACTGATTTACAAGTATATGTGTCGTGTGTCCTTAAATTAATAAGTATCAGTTAAGTTTGTGTATTATATTAGTTGTTTATATGTAGCCTAAAAATTTTTAGAGTACACACGTCAATAAAATAATATAAAGCTAACATGAAAGCAATAGAGGAAAATTTTGGTTCATAATAGGTTTGTTAGTATTTGTGTTTTAATAATTAATGGGTATATGTTTCACATTTTAGCCGTTTAAGCCAATTTGTACTGATGCAAGCAATGGAATACTAGTTACTTGTTGGTCAAATAGCTAAAATAGCTCCTATCTGCTACTTTTATTTATCCTATTTATCAAACAAGGCCAAATCGTTGTTTTAAGCACAAAAGTCTCATCCATTTTCCAAACTTCAATCATATCCTCTTGTAAGTTTCTTAAATCTTCAAGCTACGAAGTTCCAGTCAAAAGTCTAAAAAAGCTACGAGTAATTACTAAAGTCATATGCCAACTATTCACCAAAAATAATTGCAGTTCTGTGATAATAATTTATGTTCAGTAAAAATAATTTCATTTCATTAAAAATAATTTTAGTTCAACAAAGAAAGATGAGGTGAAAAAGACCTTAATTCATTTGGTTAGCAAACTGGTAGAGAGTTACATTTGGAACTTCCTTTGGAGCACCAAAAATACTTCCTATAAAAATAGCTTAAAATGATTTACACTAACAATAATTTGCACATTAAAAAAAAATATGATTTAAACTTAGTTCTAATGATTTATTAAGTGTTGTTTATTTATTTTCTTTGTAATAAAAGGCACATAGTATACTACCTCCGGTTCTTGTTACTTGCAACTTTAGGAGACATTGCGAACTCCTAGGCAAAATTTCCTAAGCATGTTTATTGAAAGATAAGAGTATATACTTCAGTATTAATCCAACTAAAAAAAACAACCAAATTTAAAATAAATAACCCATCACCACTAGCACCACCTAGTTGTACATAAACCACCCACCAGGCCACCACCACCACCTACCACCTAGGGGTATCCATTATTCAGATAAAAATCGAAATTCAATCCAATCCAAACCGAATTATTAATTCAGATCGGATCCAAACTTTAAATCGGATCGGATCGGATTGAAATTGTTTGAAAATTCGGATTTTCTGATCGGATCGGATTGACCTTGTTCGGATCCAAAAAACCGAATTAACCGAAATATAAAACCACGCTTTTACAAATAAGGATACATTATATTAACTATGTAAATTTTTTTGATAATTACATTAATATAAACTATGAAAAATTATGTTTTAATATTTGTATTAATCATGAAGAACTATGTATTTAAAACTAGACTTTTTATGATTGCATTTTTATTTTTATAATCACTTAAGTCCCTTAAAAATTTGCAATGTATTTTAATTCGGATTTTGATATCCTCAATTAGCCAGATGATATCCTCTATCATCCAGCCATGATATCATATAGCCAATAGAGGATATTATTCAGCCAATAGAAATATCATCCAGCCAATAGAGGATATCATCCAACTAGTTCAGACTAACGAAACATTCGTCAGTCCGGACTGACGCAATAATTTGTGTTTTAATAAATGTTGCTCATAATATTAAACGAAGATAGTATATACTCCGCAGTATAGATAGTGGAAGGGTCGAGGGGATTATGTAGCCAACATTGGGAGTACTCTTGCATGCTCCACAACTCTTCCACGATTTCCATCTTTTCTGCACGTGTATTAAGCTACAGATTTACCACGATGCTTCACCTGTTCTGCACGTGTGTTAAATATGCTACCCAATATCACGACATTTGATACCCTTCAGATTTCATACAATTGTATATTGGTATACAGAAAACGATGTTAGTAAAATAATATAATTTCTGCTGAAACATTTTGGACCTTGTAACATTATCATTTATCACTTATTATCAAGTTATCAGTGTACATTAAACAATCTTCCTCTTACGTAGAAATGTATAATAATATAAAATATAATTGATCCTGAAACATTTTGGACAAGTTTTCATCACAGTTTATTGTAGTATAAAATAGTTAAAACATTATATTTAGATTTTACCTTATTATGATCTCCAATTGTATGATTTGAATATTAAAATTTCCTATTTGCACCAAAATTCATTTCATTATATATATCTCTACACTTATATTTCATCATACTCATTAAAAATCAAATCCAATAAAATGGCTCAATTTACTTTCTTCCTTTTCATGTTATTCTCTCTTTCTTTCAACACCCTTTTTAGCCAAGCATACGGTTCACTATCGGAACCAAAACCAGTAGTTTTACCAATACGCCAAGATGCTGCTACTAAACTTTTAGTAGCCAACATTTTAGTAAGAACACCCCTAAAACCCGTGGGCTTTGTAGTGGACCTCAATACCCGTCATGTTTGGGCTAATTGCGAAACCAACTACGATTCATCGACCTTTAGTCAGCCCAAATGTGATTCGGTCCAATGCAAAATAGCCGGTACAAGCTATTGCTTTACTAGTTGCCAAGGGGCTAGACCGTTTTGTCACACTAATACATGTGGGTACTTGTTAGAAAATCCGGTGTCTCACCAAAGTACAATTGGTGAGCTAGCCCAAGATGTCATTGCTTTTAGTTCAACTGATGGGAAAAAACCCGGCCCATTGGTTCATATACCCGACTACCTCTTCACCTGTGCCCCATCCGATTTAGTTGAATCGCGGTTACCTAAAGGTGTACAAGGTGTGGCCGGGCTGGCCCACGCTCCGATTGCCTTACAAAATGTGCTTGCATCTAAACTTGGGCTTAAGCGTATTTTTACTATGTGCATCCCATCTGGCACTTCTGCCGATGGGGTCATTATATTTGGGTCCGATGGGCCTTATAGTTTCCTTCCAGGAATCGACATATCAAAGAGTCTAAAATACACACCGTTAACCATAAGCCCATTCGACGAATATTACGTAAATGTTAAGTCCATTAAAATCAACAAAAAGCCCATTCCCGGCCTAAATGCCACTTTGCTATCGGTAAAGGATACGGGTTCGGGTGGGGGAACCACATTTAACACCTTGTTACCTTACACTATCCTAGAAGGATCCACTTTCAAGGCTGTTACTTCATATTTTGCTAAGCAACTTTCTAAGATACCAAAAGTAAAGCCCATTTCACCATTTGGGCTTTGCTACGAGTCCAAACATTTCTCTTCAACGCGACTAGGCCCAGGAGTTCCCAGCATCGATATCGAGCTTGAGGGTAAGGATACAGTTTGGTCCATTTTTGGGCTGAATTCTATGGTGGAGGCCCAACCTGGAGTGTTATGCCTAGCATTTGTAAATGGTGGGATAGAATATAGAGCTAATATCAACATTGGGCTTTACCAAATGCAGGATATTCCACTTAAATTTGATCTGGATAAGTCAGTTTTGGGCTTTGGTGGCCCACTTAGTGGAGATGGGACCCACTGCTCAAACTTTAATTTCATTACTGATGTTTAGTTGTATGAAACATGCAACCTTGTAGGTTGATCTTTTAAGTCCATCTCCCCTTTGATGGATTGCTAATGTGTGTTCTTGAGTAGTTTGTTTATGGAATAAATTGGCAATTTCGAGTAGTAAATTTGCCAATAATTGTCTGAATTTAAGTGCAAGTCACAATATCATACACCCTTTGTTTGAAAATGATAGTTTCGTTGTCTTACACACTTGTATATTGAAGATATATTCATTTCTAACGTGAGAATAAATCTGGCAGATTTTTAAATACAACCACAGTAAATTACTATCAATGCATAGGTTTATACCCCACTATATTAATAATTCGTACAAAGCAATAATAAGGAATATCAAGTATGAAAGATCCTTGTTATAAAGACGATTACTAAGCCACTAGGCCTAATAGTGCTAATTTTATGAATTGCTACATACTTACGCCTAAATATGTGTCACTATAGCTAAGCAAGAAGTAACGAATTCCTTAAGAAAATGCAAATCATTTTCGAATTTATGAAGTGATGGTAAACTAAACTACTACATTCTCTAGGATATGGAAATTAAATGGTGCGTCTTTAAAAAATATAAATGGTGTGGACATAAAATATAGCTCAATATTAGGAAAGATAATATTGTGAATATTGTGAAAAGATATCTTAGAATATCTTGTGATTATCTTTAGGCATATTTGGTCTTACCCTCTAAGTATTCTACTCATATATATTTTGTATATGGCTGTTTATGTTAAATGAGAAATACAATCAATCAATCAATCAATCAAAGCCTTAAATGAGAAATACAGAGGATTATTATTAAGAGAATATTTAACATGGTATCAAGAGCTTGGGTTTGATCCAAAAATTTTTCGACGAATTAATCGCACGTAATTTACATAATTTCGTGAAATCGTAAGGAGTGTGAAAGTTCACATAAATTAATTTTTCTTATTTTTTTTTATCGAAACAGTATTTGCGGCATCCTACTGTTTGTGAGTTCACACTTATAAATATTGGGAGTGGTGATTAAGATTGTGGGAATACAAATTACAATTGTGCGAATTTGAGTACTCACGTATTTGTTTGTGAGTTTGTGAGGTTCACAAATTCAATTATTTATTAAATTCCTTTGCTTGTGAGGAATTGTGAGGCTTTTATTGACAGTGAGGTTTATTGTGTGACGATTTGTGTGATTTTTATCAATTAGAGGAATATTGTGAGAAGTTGTGTGATGGCTACTCCTCTCGTTCAAGCTAACAACACAGGCAGACAGCCTGCTTCTCGGCTCTTACAAGGGGTTTCTGTTACCGCCTCAGATGGGGCAGCCCTTGTAGGGGTCACGACGGCTCAAATACAGCAACTACTTGATCATTTAAACTCTATTCGACCCAAGCGTCCCGGTAAGCACGATTTGGGTTGGATTATAGACACCGGTGCCTCAAACCATGTGACTTGTGATATTTCTCTTTTGAGATATGTGACGAATGTGAGCCATTATCCGGTGGGATTGCCAGATGGGAATTATGCCAATGCTTCCAAAATGGGATCGGTTATACTGCAAGGGGGCTTGACTATTAACAATGTTCTTTATGTACCTCAATTGAATTGCAATTTAATTTCGATGACTCAATTATGTGATGAATCAAATTGTGTCATGCAATTTACTAATAAACTTTGTGTTATATAGGACCTAACGACGAGGAAGGTGATTGGAGCAGGTGAACGACTAGATGGACTTTATTATTTCCGGGGCATTCCCATGGTGAAGACCTTGAAGACAGATGGGGATTGATCCACAGAGTTGTGGCATCAACGGTTGGGGCATCCTTCGGGAAAGGTTCTACAACATCTTCCTTTTGTGAGTCGAAGTAGTAGTAAACTAAAATCCTGTGATGTATGCACTCGTGCAAAACAACATAGGAGTAGTTTCCCTTTAAGTCAAAATAAAGCTACTCGAAATTTTTAAACTTGTTCACATAGATTTATGGGGGCCTTACAAGATTCCATCGTCTTGTGATGCTCATTATTTTTTTACTATAATTGATGATTACTCTAGAGTTGTGTGGACTTATTTATTAAGAAATAAAACGGAAGTTGAGTATATGTTTCTTAATTTTGTTGCTATTGTTCGACGTCAATTTTCTCAAGAAATTAAAGTGGTTCGTAGTGATAATGGAACGGAATTTAATTCCTTGAAAGAATTATTTTTTGCAAATGGGATATATTTTGAGACCTCATGTGTGGGCACGCCTCAACAAAATGGGCTTGTTGAGAGAAAACATCAACATATCTTGAATGTGGCTTGAGCTTTGAGGTTTCAAGCAAATTTGCCTTTGAAATTTTGGGGGGAGTGTGTGCAAGCGGCATGTCATTTAATTAATAGAACTCCTTCTCGATTTCTTGATTATAAAACTCCTTGTGACATGTTTATTTGGGAAACCCTCTTCATATGAGATATTCGGGTGTTTGGGTGCTTGTGTTATGCTTATAACTCAAAGAGTAAGGGTAATAAATTTGCTAGTCGTAGTCGGAAATGTGTGTTCCTACGATACCCTTTTGGGAAAAAATGATGGAAGGTGTATGACTTGGAAACCTGAGAAATATTTGTGTCAAGGGATGTGAAATTTTGTGAGACCGAATTTCCATTTTTTGAGCCTAGTGAGGATGCAAAAAGGGTGAATGTGTCTTGTGGAGATGAGGGGGTAAGTGATGATGAATGGTGCATGGAGATGGAAGGGGAGTATGTGAGTGAAGGGCATTGTGATGCGCGCAGGGGTGGAGAGGGAGGCAGAGAGCTCCGCGACCCACCCACGGCAAGCACACACAAACCGCATCCAGGCCGCGGAGGAGTCTGCCAGGCCCTCTAATCAGGCCGCTGACTCTCCTGCGGGCACTAGTACTACTGGTGCTTGCAGCAGCTCGTAGGAGGGAGGCAGAGAGCTCCATAAAGACACCCAGACTGGGCAGAGTGAGCGGAGCAGCAACCCAGCAAGAGACAGCAACACAACAGTGGCAACCGAGGCCTTGGGTAAAGGCATGAGACCGAAAATTTCGTCTGTGAAACTCCATGACTATGTGACATACACGATCCGAAATATATGTCCATCTACATCATCTCAGAGTTCACCTTCGACATTGCTTTCCTCGGGTACTGTTTACCTTATAACACATTTTATTGATTCTCACTGGTTTTCTATGAAACATAGAACATATATTGTAGCTATTACAGGAGGAAATGAACCTAAAAGTTGTAGGGAGGCTATGAAACATGAGGGTTGGAGGAAGGCAATGGCAGATGAGATGCAGGAACTAGAAGAGTAGGGTACTTGGGTACTAGAGAAATTACCACTCGGTAAAAAGGCACTCGGGAGTAAGTGGGTGTAAAAAAAAAATATGACGAGCATGGGAACTTGGAGAGATTGAAAGCGAGATTAGTCATCTTTGGCCATCATCAGGTTGAAGGATTGGAGTACAATGAAATATTTGCTCCGGTAGCAAAAATGGTGACAGTTCGAACATTTCTTGCAGTAGCGGCGGTGAAAAATTGGGAAGTCTATCAAATGGACGTTCATAATGTGTTTCTTCATGGTGATTTGGAATAAGAGGTATATTTGAAAATTTCCCTTGGTTTTGAGAAAAATAATCACTAGTAGAAAAAATCAAAAAGGCACCCCCTAATTGCCACCGGTTCAGTCCAAACCGGTGGCAAACATAGCCTTAAAAAATGGCGGTCTAATGAACCAAGACATATGGCACCGGTTCATTTCAAACCGGTGGCAAAAAATAAAGCCCACCGGTTTGAACCGGTGCCTTTATGTAATAAAAAAAAAAACCGCCCCTTTATAATCACCCCCCAACCCTAATCACATACCAGCCACTCTCCTCCTCTCTCTCTCCTCTCCTCTTTCACGATCTCCTTCTCCCTACTATTTCTCTTTCTATCTCCTTCTCCTTTCTTTCTTTCATTTGAAGACCACCAACATGCAACATATGGGTTTTTTTTTTCGAGTTTGATTTCAATTTCTGGGTTTGTGTTTTTCGAATTTGATTTTTTTTTTTCGGTTTTTATTTTTGTTTTTCTGATTTTGATTTTTGTTGTCATACACGAACCGGTGCCAAAATCATTGAATTAATTTTTTTTGGGATTTTTTAGCACCGGTTAACCGGTGCCAATTCCGACTTTTGCCACTGGTTTGAACCGGTGGCATTTTAAACCACTTATTGGCACCCCCCACATTGGCACCGGTTCAAACCGGTGGCATTAAGGGGTTTTGAACCGGTGCCAATTTTGTTTTTTCACCTAGTGAATTCTGACAAAGTTTGCAGGATGAAGAAATCGTTGTACGGGCTTAAACAAGCTCCAAGATGCTAGTTTCCAAAGCTTGCTACAGGTTTAAAAAATTATGGCTTTAAACAGTCGTATTATGATTATTCTTTATTTACTCTGACAAAGGGTAAAATGCAGCTCAATGTGTTAGTATATGTCGATGATTTAATTGTTGCAGGTAACGATAAAAAATGCTATGCTCAATTTTAAATCATATCTGGGAAATTGTTTCAAGATGAAAGATCTTGGAGTGTTGAAATATTTTTTGGGACTAGAGGTAGCCCGGAATAAACAGGGAATTTTTATTTGCAAGAGGAAGTATGCATTAGATATCATTATTGAGGCTGGTTTACTAGATGCTAAACCTGCAGAGTTCCCTATGGAACAAAATCACAGGTTGGCTTTGGCTCAGGGAGATTATTTCCATGATATTGAGAAATATCGTCGCCTCATAGGCCGATTGATTTATTTGTCTGTTACAAGACCAGATTTAGCATATTCTATGCACATTTTATCACAGTTTATGCAAAATCCCAGGATTGATCATTGGGAAGCAGCTCTGCGAGTTGTTAGATATTTGAAGAAGAGCCCGGGACAGGGAATATTATTAAGATCTGACAGTGCTTTACAGTTGGAAGGCTGGTGTGATTCAGATTGGGCAGGTTGTCCTCTTTCCAGGTGATCCTTGAGTGGTTGGTTTGTGCTTCTTGGTTTGTCCCCAGTGTCATGGAAAACCAAGAAACAACCTACTGTTTCTCTTTCTTCAGTAGAAGCAGAATATCGTTCGATGTCTGGAGCAACTTGTTGATTAAAGTGGTTGAAACGACTTCTTGGTGACTTAGGTGTTAAACATGAGAATGGGATGCACCTTTATTGTGCTAGTCAGTCTGCGTTATACATTGCGTAGAATCCAGTGTTTCATGAACGAACAAAACATATTGAATCAGATTGTCATTTTGTTCGGGATGCGATTACAGATGGGACGATTATACCTTCGTATGTTCATACGAAGGTTCAGTTGGCTGACATTTTTACAAAGGCTTTGGGAAAAGCTAAATTCGAGTTTCTTCTTCGCAAGTTGGGTGTCCGAGATCCGTACTCTTCAACTTGAGGGGTAGGTATTAGGAAAGATAATATTGTGAATATTGTGAAAAGATATCTTAGAATATCTTGTGATTATCTTTAGGTATATTTGGTTTTGCCCTCTAAGTATCCTAGTTATATATATTTTGTATATGGCCGTTTATGTTAAATGAGAAATACAGAGGATTATTACTGAGAGAATATTTAACGCTCAATAACAACCAAAAGGCCAAAAAATTATTTGACTTACTTCTGTATGTACGTATGATAAGCTAGTTTCGAAAAGTATTGGTTTGCTTGTTTCTGTACAGCTTAAGCTAAAGTGCAGGACACTTGATTGTGCTCCCAGAAATATAGCAGTAGTTTAGGTTGCTTATAGTGGGGAGGCGATCATAGCTATGGAATTACAACAATAGCCGATCGAATCACTACGTGCTATGTTAATATACTACCTCCGATTTTTATTTATTGCAACAAATGAATTTTTTATGTCTCACAAATATTCCTTGTTGCAACAAAAATAAAAACCAAAGGTAGTAGTATGAAGTTTAACTAAGTATATATAAGCCAATTCTTGAGTAGTTTGATGTCACCCAAAATTCGTAGAATATCTTTACTTCATTTCTCTTAAATTATACGTAGTATGTAGTAATATTTTTCGTACGAGGTGCCAACTTCTCATATACTCGTAACCTTTTTTTTTTTTTTTTTTTTTTTTTTTACTTACAATAGTTTGACTTTTATAATATATATATGTTCAACTTTGACTAGTTTTGATGATTTCTAGCTATAAGCAAAAATAGTTATGTACATACGTGGGATCGATCTTGTTATATTTATCTTGATTTATAATTTTAATATCATAAGTTTATAATTTTTACATATTGATAATTAAATATATTAGCGATTGAAATAATATATTGGTAAGCATGAAAAAAGAAATGTTGTAAGTATAAAAAACTAGAGGAAATATATTTACTACGAATTACTGTTTATTGTAATAATGAGTACAAGATAAATGGAAATTTCTAAACACCAAAAAAAAAAAAGGATTTTTTTACTTTTACCACCCAAAAAAATCAAAAAATTGTTTTTTACCACCAAAATTTGTAAAACTTTTATTTTACCACCAAATAAAAAAATAAAAATTGTTTTTTACCACCTGTCGTGAAAAACCTAACGGAATTTTTTAAATTCTTTGATTTTCTTGTCAAACACATGCTCTTTAGGGGTTTTGGGGGACTTTATGGTTCTACGGGTCCAATTTGATGTCAGAATTGACAAAAAATGATCGAAAATGCCTCGTTTTCCATGTTTAAAAATACATCGACTTGCGTAACGGGGCATTTTCGATCATTTTTTGTCAATTCTGACCTTAAATTGGATTTGAAGGGCCAAAATGCCCCTCTAAACCTATGAAGAACATATTTTGCGCACGAAATTTGAAAAAAAAATAACCGTTAGATTTAACGATTTTCTTGGCGTTAGGTAATAAAAAACAATTTTTAGAATTTTTTTTGGTGGTAAAATAAAAGTTTTAGAAGTTTTGATGGTAAAAAATAATTTTTTGATTTTTTTTGGTGATAAAAGTCAAAATTTCCAAGAAAAAATGATAAATGGAAATTTCCTAGAAAAAAACTGCTTGAGAGACCCTTCTATTATGACTTTCTTAACCTAGACATATGGGATAAACATCACAATTCAAACACGAACAACACATTACAACCATAAAATTAAAAGTATGTTAGATTAATAATTATAATTCTTCAAAATAAAATATCATGAGCGATTGATCGGAATAGCACGTAGAGATTTGGCCTTCTTTATTGTAATTCCGTATAGATCATCCATGTCCAATACTTGTTGTTGCAACTCCCCGTATCTTCAAGTTTCCAATCAAACACGTTAATTAAGTTACCTAATACCAAAGAAATCATACAGATGGCCAACGGCATTCCCGGGCAAATTTTCTTTCCTTCACCAAATGTAAAGAGTTGGTTGAATTGGCTCTTCACCTCAATCTCCGACCCTAAGAATCGCTCTGGAATGAATGAATCCGGGTTAGACCAAGTATGTGGATCGCGGTCAATAGCCCATGCATTAACTATAAGCATTGCACCCTCAGGGATTTGAAAACCGTCAATTTCTACATCTTTTTCCACTTTGCGAGGGAGTAACAGTGGAGCTGCTGGATAAAGCCTAAGGGTTTCTTTAACTATTGCTTCTAGGTAAGGAAGTTCGGGGATATGTGATTCTAAGATATAGTCTATATTGCCTTTTGCCATCAATCCATCCAATTCTTCTTTTAACTTTTGTAGAGTCATAGGGTTTCGAAGTAATTCTGCCATTGCCCACTCCATTGTTTTTGAGGTTGTGTCCATTCCAACACCAAGGAGATCCTAAATTTATATTAAGATTTTTAAAAAAAAAAAAAAAAAAAAAAGAAAAAAAAAAAAGAAGAAGGGTTTCATGTTATAAGATTTATCATTAACTATTAAATGCATATAAGATAAAATTTGCATTACTTTTGCATATATACAATTTCATCTAGTGGCATATGAACAATAATCCATCAAATTTTGGACAACCTATTTTTTGTTAGAGACGAATGTAGAATGAATCATAAGGTGACCATGCATCCATCAAATTTTGATCTGTATAATTACTCTATATTAATTTAAGAAAATTTTGATTTTTACCAGCTCCAAAAAATGACTTATTTGCTTTTTCCACCTACATAAAAAAAAGTTTGTAGTTATCAGTTGTTATAATGAAAATTTGTCATGTGGTCGAAATCGAGTTACGTACTCTCAACACTCCTATAGAAGTAAACGTTTTCCTGCCGACATCTAATTAAGAACAAAAAATCACTTTCAGTTAACGCTTGGAAAAAAAAAATTAAATGGTGGAAATATAACGATAATGTTCGGCGTTACAGAAGGAAGCATCTGGCTATGACTGAACCATGTATCATAAATCTTGCGTTAATTAGGTTAGCTTTATACATCAATAAAGCATGCAAGAATAGAATTAAGAAACTGTTGATGATTGAACTAATGCATGTGTTGTCGTATCGTACGTGGTAGAGTTAGTTGGGGCATTATGATGATTGGTAACATTATTACCAACTTAAGGTAACTATATCCAATCATCTTAACACTTCCCTAGCCTCCCCTTCCTCCTCTTTTGTCCCTTTCCTTTTAATTGCGTGGTTTTCTTTCTTTGTTATTCAAACAAAGTGTAATTGCACTCGTTTGGGATGTTAAGATACCTTTTCAGCTTAAATTTCCCACAACTTACTTTTTCAATGTACTAAACTTATCACACACGTTGCTGAAACTATGTCCAAGTACAAAATTTTCTGCACATGCTCTTTATTCTTAGCTATGTGTTGAAGATGGTCCCTGATTCAATCATTTACCAAATTCAATAGGACCAATATTTGCCACTATATCTAATACACCTTTCAACTAAATAAAATACATAACTTTAACCCTTTAAAGTGTAATTTTAAATTTGTCGTTGATTTGAATTTTATTTTAATGTGTAATTTCTTATAGATTTATGATTACATATTATAAATTTTAATATGATTAATCTAATACATTAAAAGTTTTTTGTAAGATAAATTTTTTTAGTAGAAAAATAATAACTTTAGTTATAAAGGGTAACTTTAAATACTTTTAAGATAACTTTAACTCTATCGTCTTATAATAAATTAACGTACACCCGCCTTTTTAGAGAATGTATGCTTATTGTGTTATTATATACGAAGTACTAGGTTTAAACGTATAGATATAGATATTAAAGATCGAGTGTGAAAGATGATCTTGAGTCTTCTAAAGGCTGCCTTGAATTTTATGGCAAAATATATTGAAAAGATATAAGGGCATGAACCTTTGTAGATTTACTATTAGGGTATTATTAAGGGATTTAGGTTTACCTTCTCTAATATGCTTGACTAATATCCATCATTTGATTTGTAATGATCCACAAGATATCAATGATAATGACAATGAGAAATCAAGCATGAAGAAGACAATGATAAATTTTATTGACTATAAACTCATGCATGCTCCGCGAGAAAAAACCTACCAAATGCATTATGGAGTGCAGTAGAGAATAGATTATGATTTTACAACCATTCAATGAGTTAGAATGAGAATAGATGCTCTTTTTCCATCCAAAAGACTAGAGATTCGATATAGCTTGGTAGAGTTGGAAATTTTAGTAATAAATAAATACGTACTCACTGTATTAATTATATACTTGTATTATAGTATCATATAATACTTCATACATTATACGAAATAGGTTCTTATAATACATCCTATGAATCTATGACGTAAAATATATTGATTCAACAATTGTGTATTCGTTGGACTTGTATATACCATTTACATCACATTCGACATTTTGTAATTAATAGGTATGAACTTATTTATGTATCTGATTAATATGCTTGATTTATGAATTAGGCGGACGATAAATTGTGAAGTACTTTACTAGCACACATGACATGCACACCATATATCATGTCCTATTATTAACGCATTATGGGAAACGCACGAAGCGACTTGGCCTTCTGTATAGTAATGCCGTAAATATCATCCAAGTCCAAAACTTGCTTAAGGTCCTTAATGTCATCGAGTTTCCAATTAAATGAACTAATTAAGTTACCCAACATCAATGAAATCATATGTATAGCCAAGTGCATCCCAGGGCAAATCTTCTTTCCGGCGCCAAATGTAAACAACTGATTAAATTGGGACGTTACATCATTCTCCAACCCCAAGAACCGCTCTGGAATAAACAAATCCGGATCATACCAAGTTTGTGGGTCACGTCCAATAGACCATACGTTAACTATAAGCATTGCACCCTCAGGGAGGTGAAAGCCATCAATTTCCACGTCTTTCACCACTTTGCGAGGAATCAATAATGGATTTGTTGGGTGAAGTCTTAGTGTTTCTTTTATTACTGCTTGTAAGTATGGAAGTCCGGAGATGTGAGAATCTAAGATGAGTTTTGTATTGAATTTTTCCAACACTCTATCTAGTTCTTCTTGCAACTTGTATAAAACGGTAGGGTTTTGAAGTAACTTTGCCATTGTCCACTCCAATGTTTTTGAGGTTGAATCCATTGAGGGTCCAAAGTAATCCTAACATGTTGTATACAACAATTTAAGTAAGCTTTAGTATATCAATTAACAATTAATTACTTCTCATACATTGATAATATGTGATATCAAAGGTTCTAGCGGCAATTCAGGTCACACCTAAGTTGCACCCACAAATTAAATGTAGTCTAATTTATGTTATCTCTGCAAGCAATTGTGTAATTAGTACTGTATTAATTAAGGTTGCATGTCTTGGTCGTTCAGTCCAACTTTCTATGAATAACAAAAAAGTTCACAAAGTATTTGCCATTTGCTATTTTTGAAACTAAGTCAATATATTACTCCGTATTTGTCATTTTTGTGCATAAAGAAATCAGAATATCCACCCCACCCCAAAAATATTGCAACATTTACCTTTTAAAGAACTTTCATAAATATTGCAACAAGAATGAAAACATTTTATTTCACACTTTGTTTTATAATAAACTAGGTTAGACCCCGTGTCATGCACGGAAATTTTTAATAATTAATTTTAAATTTAACATTGTATAAGTAAATATTATAATGGATTATAAAATAGCCTAATTGCCACCAGATATTTTAAAATATTCATTTGACTATATATTGTGGAAGGGTACATGCATACGGAGTACATCAAATATTTTATTTATGTAAATAAGAAATTTTGTTTTATACTTAAGTTTATAGTTGACAATAAATATAAAGACGCATCAAATCTTTTATTTATATATAAATTTGTTTTTTATATGGAATCTTTTTAAATATATATATATATATATATATATATATATATATATATATATATATATATATATATATATATATATATATATATATATATATATATATATATATATATATATATATATATATAAGGGACACGCCAGGAAATGACATGTGTCATTGATGGTGTGTTTTTTAGTATATAGTACTGATGATTCATATTCTCATCAATTAGAATAGCACACATGTCATACACAACTTTGATTGTTTCAAATTTATAATTAAAAAAGTATATTGAAAACATGCATTGTGACTAATACAAAAAAATTATTATGTATAACAATTACAATTAATTTATAATATATTAGAAATAACAATAGGGTCAAAAGTTAGTTTATAAAATGTGCAAGAGTCAAAATTAGTTTATAAAATGTAAAAGAGTCAAAGTAATGCACTTATTGAAAAAGTGCATGCAATCAAACTTATTATTTTAGTAGTTGATTTCAAATATGGACAATTTTATACTCTACCCGTCCCTTAATTAGATGCTTAATTTCCTTTTTAAGGGTTTCAAAATTAAATGCCTATTTCTATTTTAAGAATGTAGTTTTTGATAATATTCCCTTTTTTGATGAGTTGTCATCAATTTTCTTTTATTTATTTTGTATTTTTGACATCACTTTTCAACATTTTCTCTCTCTATCTCTTCAATAATTACCAACTACTTTTTTTTTTTTTCTCTCTATCTCTCTCTAACCACACATGCACTTTGTACTTTCTAATCATAGATTTTAAGGAATCTCAAAGCTCTTTAATTTACGTGTAATTTTAAAAGTAGGCATCTAATTAAGAGGAGGGAGTAATTTTTTTTCATATAGCTGTAGTACTTAAAATCTTGTTTGAAAACCATGC